>NW_026297120.1:0-529 GCF_001194135.2 Octopus bimaculoides
TTTATTTATTTAAAAAAAAACAATTATAACAATATACATACATGTATAACGTATCATGCTTTACGCATATAAAAGTACCAGTAATTATTAAAATATATAACGTAGAATATAGATAGCTGATATATATATATATTTATATTAGCAAGCGCATATTCATAATGATTTGCACAGAGCAACACACGCATTTATATGTGCATACATACATACGTACGTACGTACATACATGCATACATACATCCATACATGCATACATACATGCGCTTATCCATATTGAAAATTCCAGCGCAATGTTCCGGTATTCAATAAGCTGTAATATTTTGTTAGACATAAATATATAACTGTTAGTAAATGGTTATAAATGAAGCAAATATTGACAGATAAGATAAAACAGCATATGACCTATGAAGTCTGGTATATGAGGAAGCGCACCAGCAAAATAATGTTACATATTTACGAATTAAGCACAGAGAGACTAACAATAAAAAGTACAAAAAAGATATACATACATACATACATATATATATATATA
>NW_026297121.1:0-278 GCF_001194135.2 Octopus bimaculoides
GCAGAGTACCACGAACAAGCGAGTAAACACGAGTCATAGGGAAATACGACACACGTTTACACACTTAATTTTTCAAATTATACCGCGCATGTGCGCTTTAACTTATCGGCAGTAAATATAAAATAAATGCCGATTTTCCTTCAGAAATTAGCCAAAAAATATATCTTGCTATATAACTTCAAACCATGGTACATAGTATAGACTGCCCTATGATTTATTAATGATAACATATTTTTTGGCTAATTTCTGAAGGAAAATCGGCATTTATTTTATATTTA
>NW_026297122.1:0-213 GCF_001194135.2 Octopus bimaculoides
ATACACACATACATACACATGCATAACTAAAAGTAGCATTTACATATATACACACCTACATATATGCACATGTGTACATATAGACATATATACATACATCCATTCACACACGCACACACACATACACAAGAATAGAAATCCACCTCCATATACATACACATAAATACACCCTTTAAAAAAAAAGGCGGTATAATTGGGTAAAGGATCACTTTG
>NW_026297123.1:0-225 GCF_001194135.2 Octopus bimaculoides
GCGCACACACACACTCATACATACGATGGGCTTTGAGTTTTTTTTACTAAATTCAATCACAAAGATTTGGTCGGCCTGAGACTATAGAGGTGCCATGCAGTGGGACTGACCCCATAACTATGTGGTTGGGAAGCAAGCTTGTTATATGTATATAAAAGTTAAATTCCAAACATACAAGGAGAAAATAATCAGAAATTACTCATTTTGCCCTAGTTATTAATTAAG
>NW_026297124.1:0-218 GCF_001194135.2 Octopus bimaculoides
TATATATATATTATGCATGTACACTATACATACATACATATATACACACGGGCATATACACAGACATATGTACACTGTGTGGCAGTACTTATTCTATATTCTCTCTCACTATAAAGCATAGTTGCATCATATGTGCAATATGTAGCTTTAGCTACCTTCTTCATTGTGAAGTATAGCTGCTGCATATACGGCTTCACTGTAAATATTCCTATACATTA
>NW_026297125.1:0-686 GCF_001194135.2 Octopus bimaculoides
TAGATCTGTCATTTTAATGAATTTTAATTACCTTTTTCTGATGATTTCTGGGGGAAAAAAACAGCAATTTTAGCAAAACATATTAAGCAACACTAATAATTAATAAAAAAAACATAAAAGTATACAGGCTTTTTACGGCTTTTATAGATATTTCAAAATAATGATGGTATGATGCTAGGTGTTTCCATTATTTTGTTCAACTCCTGTAGATAGATAGATAGATAGATAGACAAACAATGAAAAGTAAAAGGTCATTTGATGCTTCAATGCCCCCTAACCCCCACAAACACTGAAACACCCATCAGCACACGCATAAATCTGTGAATAATAGCATCTAAATTTAAGAGGCAATTTTAGATAGAAAAATCGAAAGTTGCCTTCGACTTTTTCGAATCTAAATGTTTTAAATAACCCAGTATTTACATTCTGTTACTTATAGATTTATGAGCGGGATTAGCGTTATTCTCTCGAAAGTTTATAAAATTCATATGACGTCAGCAAACAGCTAAGTAAACAGAAAGATTGATTAAGAGAGTTTGTAAGATTGCTAAAATCCATCCTGTCAAACGTTATTTATAAAAGTTATACAGCCATTCCATCTTTTCTTCTTTCTCAGTTTCATTATATAATATGAATATAATATGAATAATGTATACACACACATGTATGTATATATATATATATAT
>NW_026297126.1:0-117 GCF_001194135.2 Octopus bimaculoides
TGACGAGAACCTTTCAGGGCGATGATCTAACATGGTAGCTGTTATGTATTGTTTTGGTTCGTGTTGCGATAATAAACAACTCACTGAAGGCATTATTATGATACTACGTGTTTATTT
>NW_026297126.1:298-452 GCF_001194135.2 Octopus bimaculoides
ATAGTACTACTAGGGGGTGGGGGTGGATGTATTCATATATACGTATACCTATGCATACACATAAAATAGGCATCGGATAAGCCCTTGCTGAAGGAAAATAAACAAAAAACATAGACGGAATTGAACGCACGCTTATCTGACACAAACCACGGAC
>NW_026297126.1:462-564 GCF_001194135.2 Octopus bimaculoides
AACTCGTACATTCCCCAAATAACTTAGAAACAACAATCAGGAATTCAGCCGACAACAGAAAGTCGGAGACTTAACCCTCGACATGGTTACTTCGATCAGAGA
>NW_026297126.1:574-774 GCF_001194135.2 Octopus bimaculoides
GGGTCGGTTCTGGATTGTCGAATGCTTTTCATAGACTTCCTTTAAATATACCTTGCTAGACATCAATCCGTCTCTTGTCGCACTCAATCAGTAAAGCTAGCTGCATGTCTTTCGTCCCAGGAACCATACGAAATATATGGTTTCTTGTTAATGTTCCTTTCTTTCTTTTACTTGTTTCATTCATTAGACTGCGGCCAAGC
>NW_026297126.1:784-916 GCF_001194135.2 Octopus bimaculoides
TTTCTTTCTTTTACTTGTTTCATTCATTAGACTGCGGCCAAGCTGGAGCACCGGTTAGAAGGGCTTTTTTTTTCCTAGTCAAATTGTTATGTATTCTTTTGGTTCGTGTTGGGATAATAAACAACTCACTGA
>NW_026297126.1:1111-1301 GCF_001194135.2 Octopus bimaculoides
TGGATGTATTCATATATACGTATACCTTCGCATGCATATAGATATGAATGTGTAACATCCCTACTTCTTGAGAAAAAAAAAGGATCTTTTAGCAATGAAAAGAATAGAAGAAGTCTCCCTTATACTAATGGATTGTCAGCGCAAGGGTGGCAATCCGGCAGCAGAAACTGTGAGATTATTCTGCCCACAC
>NW_026297127.1:0-482 GCF_001194135.2 Octopus bimaculoides
TTCTATAAATATTTGTGGGCATTTATCAATGTATGCGAGCATATACATATATGTATGTATAAATGTATGTACGTATGTATGTATGTATGTATGTATGGATGGATGGATGTATGTATGTATATATGTATAGACAGACAGACAGACAGACAGATAGATAGATAGATAGATAGATAGATAGATAGATAGATAGATAGATAGATAGATAGATATGCATATCTTATATGATATCTTTTTCTCAAGTCATTGAGCTGCGAGCGTGCTGTTGCGTCCCTTTGCAGGTTTTAGTTAAACATTACTTACGTCTTTAATTCTGGTGCTTATTCTCTTGGTCAGTTTTGCCGAGCCGCTTAATTACATGGACGTAAACAAACCATCACTGGTTCTGAAGCTGTGGAGAGTAACAGACGCAGAGGTACACACGAGCACAAACACACACACATACACACACGTACATATATATATATTTATATATATATATATAT
>NW_026297128.1:0-397 GCF_001194135.2 Octopus bimaculoides
GTGTTAAAACGAGGTGACTATAAGGGAAATTGAGTGAAAGCCTTTAATACATTAAATAAACTAAGAAGAACGATTTTATCGTAAATAAATGTTATCGTAAATAAACAAAAACTATTCTGTGAGAGAAATTACAGTATGTTAACAATAGAAGGAAATATAGAATATAGAATAAAACTTAGTATGTAAATAAACTAAGAAGAAACGATTTTATCGTAAATGAACAAAAACAAAACTATTCTGTGAGAGAGATTACAGTATGTTAATAAACAGGTGAAATAAATTGGAAAGAAAATAGAATATTAAATAAAACTTAGAAATAAAGAATAAAACTTAGAAATAAAGAATACGAACTTAGCTCAGATTTCTATCTTAACAATCTCTCACCACGTGCGTGGAT
>NW_026297129.1:0-208 GCF_001194135.2 Octopus bimaculoides
TACTGAAGATTTCCTACATTTGATATTTTCTAATATTTCCAGTATACCATCGAGGAGAATTTTCCTTTTATCCCTCCGAGGTCGAACAAGAAAAGTACAAGTAATGTACTGTGGTGGATCGCATCAACGAACTCCCCATCCCATTGAAATCGGTGGTCTTATTACAAACTGTATGCAGTTTCAAATATTCAGTTTCTTTGTTTCTGGT
>NW_026297130.1:0-504 GCF_001194135.2 Octopus bimaculoides
AATACAACAATAATAATAAATGAATGTATATATCAACCAACAATAAATAAAAAATGAATGTATATAAAATACTTATAACATAAAGATAGAAAAATATTATTAAAATATCAAAATAATAACCATTCCATAATCAATCGTACATCCATTATAAAATAATCTAACAAGTATATTATATATAAAAACCAACTAAACAAATTTTTTCGTTTAAAATACAATTTGAACGAAGTTTAAGGTTAAAATAATAAAAATATTATTAGCACATATTTAAACGATGCAATATTTAAGCTAAGCTATTTATGAGTAAAAACATTTATTTATAAGACGTCTAGTGAAAATATTCCGTATAGTATAGGAAATTAACATAAAAAGACTAGGTATTTATCGCATAAAGCAGTATTAATCGAAAATATTTCAACCTTAATCAAATCGAAGTCTTATATTAGACTAAAATGGCACTCTAATTTCAAAATAATTTAGTGTTAAATGAGGTATCGATTAAAATTA
>NW_026297132.1:0-377 GCF_001194135.2 Octopus bimaculoides
ATATCTTTTCTACCCCTCTGATGAGATTTTGCCTAATATAATGATTTAATAATTGCTACTTTAATCTTTTAGGCTTAATTGAAACAGCTGTAAGAGAATTTGTTGGATTTCTGCAGATATTAAATTATATTAATGCTATATTTCCATTTCTTTAATCTTCTTTTGAACATTTATACATCAAGGTTTATATTTAAACCTATTGTTTTATGAATATTATTCGCAAAAAATATTAGGTAATGAACCAGTAATTCATTGGATATTACTATCCCTTAATGAGGCTATTTTAACCTCTGATTGAATATATATGTATATATATATATTACATCTATCTCTCTATCTGTCTGACTATCAGTCTATCTATCTATCTCTCTATCTGC
>NW_026297133.1:0-349 GCF_001194135.2 Octopus bimaculoides
TATATACATGTTTACATGACTATATACATATATACACGAATATGCACATGCATACACATACATACATGTATACATACATGCACAAATACACGCATACACATTTTTACAAAAATATATACGTTTACATAACTACATACATATATACACGAATATGCACATGCATACACATACATACATACATACATGCATGCATAATACATACATACAGGTATACATGCATATATACATACATACATATATGCATGCATACATGCATATATACATGCATATATACATACATACACATATACATACAAATATACATACATATATACATACATACATATATGCATGCATACATAGATGCATA
>NW_026297134.1:0-1309 GCF_001194135.2 Octopus bimaculoides
CGTTTCCCACAATCCTTCAATCATATAACTATAGTGTACCTTTTATTGGCTTGAAATCATTGTGAAGTTAGTGGTGCATAGAAATATGGCATTTACAGCATTCAACTCATCAATTTTGAAAAGGGTTCTCAGGTTTTGTACATACATATCGTATATAATTCTCAGGGCATTGTTTTATTTTAGCACTGTGACGTGTTTCGTTTCCTAGTTCACCCATACATGAAGTTAGAGCAATTGCGTCCTGTCTGTCCATCCATAAAATTCAAAACTGTATATCTAAGTATAGAGCACTTCTTAATCAGATTAAATAGAAGAAAGTAATATATATATATATATATATATATGACAAAGGTTGCATATAGAAACACACTTGAGTACAAAGAGATATTTGTTGAGAAGAAATGGAATCTATTCTAGAAGTGTAGTATGGTTTGAGAATATATTTAGTTCTCTTTGTGTCAACCAGTTTTTGTGATGTATCAGATTCAAGACATATATTTATTAATATCTGTGTGTATATATATGTATACATATATATGAGGATGGGCTGAAAAGCTCATAGGCTGACTACGATGCAATGAGTGAACTTGACCAAATGTGTTTTATTGTTTGGCATAGTCTCCCCTGCGGTCCATACACTTCTTACATCAGTATTGCAGCACTTGGATTTCCGTGGTATAGAAGCTCTCATCCTGACCCTCAAAAAAGACCTCAACAGCAGATATGGCTTCATCATTGATCCGATACTGCTTCCCAACCAAGTGTTTCCTCATGTTGGGGAACAGAAAATAGTCAGATGGTGCTAAATCAGGAGAATATGGAGGGTGATCAACCAGTTCAAAGCCACAGTCATGCACAGCAGCCATTGCAACCACAGACTTGCGTGCAGGAGCATTGTCCCCGTGAAGCAGGACCCCCTTCATCAGTTTTCCAGGCTGTTTTCATTACATTTCGTAGCTTCCTCAGCAAGGTGGCATATAATATTCACCATTGGTAGTATGGCCTTTCTGAATGGGGTCAATGAACACAATGCTGCTTGCATCCTAGAAGATGAAGGCCATCATCTTTGGCCTTCTTTGGTGGGGGGGCGAAGATGGGTGTTTCTACTGCATGGACTGCTGTTTGGTCTCTGGATCAAAGTCGTGAACTCAGCATTCATCTTGGATGAGGAAAACATACAAGAAAACCGACCGGATTTGCTTCAAAAAGTGCCAAGTTTGCCTGCGACATGACCAGCTTGGTGTGCTTTTGATCAGGCATCAAAAGTTGTGGCACCCACTGAGCTGAAACCTTCGACATGCTAGGTTCG
>NW_026297134.1:1319-5736 GCF_001194135.2 Octopus bimaculoides
GCATCAAAAGTTGTGGCACCCACTGAGCTGAAACCTTCGACATGCTAGGTTCGTTATGCAGAATGTTCTCAACTCATTCACGGGAGATACCTACAGCATTAGTTATCTGATTAACATTTAAATGTCTGCCACTCATTACTGTGTGGTGAACATGGTCAACGTTTTCTTGGGTGGTGGCTGTAGCAGGACGTCCAAACCTTGGGTCATCTTCAAGACTTTCCCTACCTTTCTTGAATTCAGCTGCCCACATTTCCACAGTTGGTAAAACTGGAGCATCATCTCCTAATGTAGCAACTGTGTCAGCATGAATGTCTTTGGGGGCTAACCCCTTTTTCTGCAGATATCTGATAACACCACGGTGCCAAATTTTATCCATTTTCACAAAATGTCTCTAGTACCACTTTTACAAGTCCTCAATTCTGATTCCAATGTGGGTTTATCTGGAAAGAAAAAAATGGAGTTAGCATCAGTAAAGGTTGAATTTAATGCATTCCAAGTTTAATTACTGTATGATAACTCCTTCTTAGTCAGCCTATGATACTTTCAGCCCAGCCTTGTATGTCTATGTTAATGTGACACTTGTATACACACAAACCTGCTTGTATGTAATTGTTTACAGAAGAATTTACGATGTACTCTTGCTGGTCACTGTAGTGCCCCTTAATATTCTGTACTCTAAACATGTCCATAATGAAATATTTTATTATAACTGAATGTCATTGATGGGATGTGTTAATATTTTGTTCCACAGGTGTCGGTGGTGTCAAGAGAAAAAGGCTACTGTCACACTCCAGCCATGTCAACATACTGTTATTTGTCAGAATTGCTGTTCTCAAATGACATTTAAGCAATGCCCCATATGTCAACAATACGTACTCAGCAAAAGTGGATTTGGTAAGAACATTCTTTAATGATCTGTCTGTTGTCTCATTAATTTTCTGGTATGGAATAACACACTTCATATTGTGGTAGAGACCCAGATCTGCCATTATCTGGCATAAATGGGGTCTTTTCTTTGTAATAGTATATCTATCACTACATCCACTAAACATTGTCTTTATCTAATTAGAAGAGTGATCACACTTCAAAAGGATTGTGCTTTGCAACATATGACTAATGAATGATAATATAAGATAAATGGTAACTAAATGAAATATCACTAAATCTCCAATGTTCTATTTGTAAACATTTTACTTTCAATTGTGAGTGATTAGAGGTGATTAATGATTTATCAGTATCATGGAGAGCTGATAATTAAAGACAATGTTACTTACAAGAACATCAGAGTCAGCTTTGGTAAAGTAGGAGATTCAAGGATAAAATCTGAACTGAGTGTTCAAGGAGCAAGTTTATAGAGTTTGACGGTTAAACCAATCAGCCTGGGTATCAGAAAAGAATGTTGTAATTGGGAAAGGATGTCAGGGATAGTTTCAACATATTTTACAAAGTTGAACTTCACAAATTCATCATGATTTATCATACTGTGAAGATATCAAACAATTACAGTAGTCTAAGGTTTGATAGGAATTGTCATATTTTGTTGGTGGGTATATACACAGAATCTTTCAGTATAAGAATATTGAACAATAAATTACTTTCATTCAGTACTAAATCAGTATTGAACTGTGAACATGTGTTTAGATTTAAACAAAGTATTGGTGCTAGCATTCGATACAGAGATAGAAACAAAACAGGAGTTCCCAGTGTGACTCAAATACACAAATCCCTGTTGATAAATATATACAACCTTGGCCAAATTATAGAGCAGGTATAATAAAATAGAGAATATGATTGAAACTCATTTACTTAATAATTGAAACCAGTCTAATAAACATTCTACAGTTGATCCCATCATTAATTAGTATTTGATGTGTCCTCCTTTTGCTTTTATAACTGCTTTTATGCGTTTTTGCATACTTGAGACTAAGTTGGCACAAGTGGCTGGGTCAGTTTCCTGCCACTCTACATGAATTTTGGTTTCTAATTCGCTTTTTGAAGAACATTTTTGCACCCTCACTGTTCTACCTAAGGGTCACCACATGTTCAATAGGATTGAGGTCTGGAAACTAAGGAGGCCATTTCATCACCCTCATCCCTTTCTTTACACCAACCCATTGAAACTCTGGATGTGTGGCATGCAGAAATATTTTGTTGAATGATTATGCCATCTGGGGTGTTATCATTGAAGATTTTTTGCTAAAGAAGGTTGATAAACTTGATCTAACATGTTGGTGTAAGTGTTGGCATCCATTCTGCCCTTACAAGTGAACAACATTCCAGACCCTTAAGAAAACATGCAACCCCAAACAATTACACTTTCCAATCCAAATTTGACTGTTCAGACTGCACATCCAGGATGATAAACCTCCCCTACTCTATGGTGGACATAGACAGCTCCTGGGTTTTCAAAGATCTGAAGATAATCAAAAAAATTACTGATCATTTTTGGTGTCCAATACAAAATTTGTAAAAGTGTAAGAATTTCAATTAATGCCTAGTAAAATGGTGGAAATGAATGTGGAGAACATATATCAAAGTTACTTTGATCAGACCAAACAACTTTAGCCCCATCATCAGTAGTTCAATCTTCATGCTCTTTTGCCCAACACAATTGCTTCTTCATGTTCCCCTCTGACAGTAACAGGATCTTTTTGGCCTTACGTCCTTTGAATCCAGCTTCTAATAACCTTCTTCTCAATGTGTGAATTGATATATCTTTGTTTGTTGCCATCCAAAACTCAGCAGCTACGTCAAAAGAGGTGTTTTTCCTATCCACCAGTGATGTCCTCTTCAGCAACCTGTCTTCCCTTGTGGTTGTACATGTTTTGCAACCTCGTCCTTTACAATTTATGAAAGACTTTCTCTCATTGTACCTTTTGATGGAAATCTTTTCTTGAGCATTTCAATTTTCTTGCAATTTCAACTTGAGAGAATCCTTCACTTGATAATGCAATGATTTGAGACATTTAAGCTTCAGGAATCTATTTCTTTGGAGACATTTTTAACAAATATTAACGACTGATAAGTTATCAATAAGATATTCAATGAAAAAATAGGAAATAACATTAGTGTCACAAAATGAATGGCTGAAAATTGACCCAGCAATTTTCACCAACACTAATTAGATGTAATTTATAAAACATTGTAGAGGCATTTTCAATTAGTTGATCTCAATTATCATTAGTGACAAAAGTGGTAGAGTAGTTGTGGTGGAGTTGGGGAGTGAGTACTGTTACATATATTCCTTGTAATGTTGTTTTTGTATTAATTACAACTTCAGAAAAACAGTTTGTGTCAGTCGAACCCTTGTACAGAGGTGTAAATTTTGTGTCCTCAAATTTGTTTGTAACTGGGTTTTCACCCCCATTGCAATGTAGCAGATTCATAGAGGGGTCATTAAACGAGTGAGGAAACTTTGATTGATTTTCTAAAAGAAGATTGTGAGAGATATCCTAGATTCTTAAGAAGCAGTTCTTTTGTGCCTTTTCAGATATTTGCACTACAAATTATATGGATGAACAGTTAAATGTAGTTAATGTGTTTTTTTTATACAAGTGTAGAATGTTTGAGGACACCTGTTATCATTTGTCTGTTCCACCTGTGTAGACATGTTGTTTCTTGTGCGGATATATACCCAGAATGTCTCTGGTTAGAATATATATTTTAGATATAAATTAAAAGTAATATAATATTAAATCTGTTTAAAGATATTGAAATTGAAATTACTTTTGTTAAATTGAGTATTGAACTCTGAACATGTTTACATTTAAACAAAGTATTGGTATTAACATAAAATATACAGATAGGAATAAAATGTGTTCTAGTGAGATTTGAACATGCAACTTCTTGTTCCTAACTATATGATTAACACTTGTTATAATGTTTGCCATCCTTTTCGACCTTTTATACTCACACTTGTTAGTTTTTTAGATGAGATTAATGCTAAAAGAAGCATTGTTTTCTGATTCTTTCACCTTTTGATTTTACTTTTGAGTTGATTAGTTTTAATTAGAACATGAATCCTGATCATTGCTCCAAGGTGGTATCAGAAAGTTCACGGACTAGTTCTGTAGCATGCCAACAGATAGCAGCACATGGTTGCATGTACATTGAGAGTTAACAGTGACTTTCATGAGTCAGTGGGCTGGGTGACACCACTGCGTTTACTTTGCAAGTTGTGAAATTTGTGCTTTTGTGGTCATGTGTAGGCTGTAGTCTATGATTTTCTCATGGGCAAGACCAAAGAGCCAATGTGGAATTTTGGGTTAAACTTGAGAAGTCTGCGTCAGAAACATTGAGCATGCTTCAGCAAGATTATGGCAATGGCACAATGAGTTGTATACAATGTTTTGAGTGGCACGCACTTAAAAAAGAGAAGAATGCCCCTGGAAGACCTGCCACATGCATCGTCCCCATA
>NW_026297134.1:5746-7838 GCF_001194135.2 Octopus bimaculoides
GTGGAGCATGAAAAATTGGATTCTTCACCAAGCTCTCCTCATTCATGAAAGTCTCACAACAAACAACATGGTACCACTTCTGCATCTGCCCCATTTGCCATCTCTTCCCCAAGATGAAAACGTAGTTGAAATGTCACTGTTTTAACCATTGTCAAGTTCAACAGCAAATTGCTAAAGGTCCTCGCTTCACAGAAAATGGCTTTCAGGACACATTCCAAAAGTGGCATGAATGCTGGGATTGGTGTATTGCTACGAAAAGTGACCATTTTAAAGGAAATGATGCTAAAATTTGAATAAATAAATAATGTTTTTATTGAACATAATATTTCTGGAAACCTTTTGATAGCACTTTGTGTTTGACGAGAGTAAAGGATTTATTATTAGTATTTGGCAATGGATCTGGTAACATTTTTCTTTCATGGAACTACAGTAATATCAACTGTGCTGAAACACAATTATATTCATTGTAACACAGGTCACATGCTTTATTAATTAGATTAATTAGAAGCTATATAGATATCTAGTATTGCAGTGTCAGGCAATGTGCTACTGTACTTTCTATATAATCTATTAACATAATAATTAATCTGCTGTCATTCAGAAACACTATTACAGTTGTATGTCTGAAATTTGAACTTACTTTGTCATAGCATCATCTTGTACCCTCACCTAACATTTTACACCTTGTTTCCCTGTATGTAAATATATTGTTTTGCTTGGGTGCTGGACCACATCCCTACAAACCGGAATTATTGTTCCCCATCGTCCAGTAATGTTCAGATGTTATTGTGTTTTGGCTTCATTCCATATGAAAAAGTATGAAGTGAAACATTTCTGTATATTTATATGACACTAATTTTATATATTATATAAAGTTGGTTAGTGATGTTTTAATTGGTTGGTCTCAATTATCATAAGTGACATGGTGTGATATGGCAATGGAGAGGGTTACGTGTTCCTTTGTTGCTCTTATAGTAACAATGTCATCAAAATGATAGTTTCTGTCAGCTCTGTAGAGATTTAATGATCATGTTTCCAAATTTTCTAGTAACTGGGTCTTTGTCCTATAGCTTCCTGTTTGACCCGTGTATACCTAATCATCACTCATCTGGAAAGGAACCTACTTTATTAAAGAGGATGAATGATGTTGAAATATCTTCAAATATTTCCTGAATCAGAAGACATTCTGGTGAACTGTGAAGTCGGCAGTTAGAATTAAAGATTACCAGCAACACCCTCTAACAAAAAGAGCAGGTGTATGTTTATCCTACTCAAAGTGGCCTGTCGTGTGTCTGAGGACCAACTTGGTTTAACATTGAATTGAGCAGAAAAGAGGTTGAAAGTTGGTTAGTGGCATCTAGAGGTGAGAGGACGTCATAGGTCATAGGTCGAGCACAGATATGAGAAAGAAAACACAAAACTAAGAGAAAAAGAGTGTCATCAAGTGATAATTAAATGAGATAATTGCAGAATTGTTAGATTATGTAGGAGATATAAATAGGGAGAAGAGATTTAGGAAGGTTAGTCTATTTTGTTGTGGCTCTAAATATTGAGCTATTAGATTGAGACATTTTAAAAAGTGTTGGCCAAAAGAATAGTGGTCACTAAATGACAATTGATGAGCAGAATGTCTGACAATAACAAAATATAGATCATTAATAAAGATTATGAAATTTTACTATAAAATGTAAAACTTGGAAATATTCATTTTAGAGACTAAAGATTGAACAGGAAACTCAGAGGACATCACAGCAAGTTGGTGAGTATAAAATAACAATACCTAATAGATTTCTGTAAATTTTACCTTCAGCTGAGCTTTATTAGTTGAATGACTAAGAACAGGTTCCATTCCTAATTTCCAATTGAAAGATTAGCTGTATAATAATTCTATTAAACATACTGATATTACTGAAGTTTCACAAAATATCCAACATGGTTAGCATGGTTTGTAAAATGGATAATTCAGAAGACAAATAGAGTTGATATTGTAGATTGGAACAGAGAACTAAAATAGGCTTTTGTTGTTTAGTGTTAAAAAGTTGAGTTAATGACAACGTTTTTGTTTGTTTATATTTGGTTGTTATTGTTGTTG
>NW_026297134.1:8260-9581 GCF_001194135.2 Octopus bimaculoides
CTTTAACTGTAGAAAGTATAAAAATATTAGCCAAAACCATAGTGGTCACCAGTTGACCATTGATAATAGGAATGTCTCACAATAATAAAATATAGACTATTAAGAAAGATAAAAAAAAGATTTAACTCTATATTGTAAAACTTTTAAATATTTATTTCAGAGAGATTAAATTTGGAGGAAAACCGCTCCCATAGCACATCAAAGAAGTTGGCAGTTGAGCAACAGCAAGTTGGTGAGTACAGAATAAGTCCCAAAGTGATTTCAAATTAGTTTTACTTGAGGAGCGTATTTTGTTTGTCTGAGAAGGACTGAGAACAAGTCCCATTCCTAATTTTCAATTGACAAATCAACTGTATAATAATTCTATTGGTCCACCAAGGTTAGAACAGACTATAGTTAATAATGTCTTTTGGAATAGAGAACTAAAATATGTTATTTGGTTAGGGGTGAACAAGTGCTTTAATGACAAGGTCTTTGTTTTACATATATACTGAGTTTACTAATAAGTTGTTGTTTCAGCAGGAGTCTCTCATAATCTGGCAGACTTAAGATGAAATGCATTCCAAGTGTCAACATCCTGTCTTTTTGTCACTGATAGGAAATCTATCATTACATCCATTAAACACATTGTATTTTATCGAAGTAGAAGATACTGGCTTGCTACTGAGATAACCATTGTTTTTTTTTCTTTCTCTTTTTGATAGATACTAGCTGCAACATACAATAAATGACATCGTCCTCACCCTTTATCATCTGATTTCCATGCTCATGTGGAATGGATGGGTGGTCACTGTCCAAGTCAGTCCTTATTAACAGTTACTGCCCACCTTCATAGGTTGAGGAACACGTCCCACTAAAACATTCCAGCTTTTCTATGATGGTATGCTCTTCCTAACACCAACCACTTTATAAAGGATCCTTGGTGCATTCTATTGTGGCACAAGTACAAGAAAGATTGTTACGTATTATTCAACAAAATTAAACGTTCCTCTCTAACTTATGCAAAGAAATATCAGACATGTTGAAAGAAGAAAGGAGATAAATGAATTGGAGAGGAGCTCCTTAAGAGACCTTACGAGGTTACTAGGAAGCTGTTTGCAGATGCTAAGAGCGGCAGGATGAACTGTAATAAATGAAATCCAGCTTAAGTGTGGTTAGTGGTCAGTAGGGAGAGCTAGAAAAGCTTTTTTAACCATCCCTACTGACCACAATATATATATTTATTTAAAAAGATTATTTTTTATTTACTAATTAGAAATTTCACTAGTTACAATCTGCTGTATTTTTGGAGCTATTAATCCTGTTCATTCCTGCAGAGGCA
>NW_026297134.1:10260-12803 GCF_001194135.2 Octopus bimaculoides
TAATTGAAGAGTTCCTAATTAACATTCATTTTTAATCACTTTTCAAAACCCTCATTACTACACTATTTTGCTGTCCAATTGAATCATCTCTTCCAATCATATCAAGTAAAACCTTCAGCTTTTCTGTATATTTTAGTGAGACTTCAGTTAGCTTTTAGTGATACTGATTGTTTGGTGTTTTAGAACATGACCTTTAAGCCAAGTATTGAGAAGAAGACTCATCAAGCCAAGTAAAATCGCAGTCATGGCAGATACTGGTGGCATGTAAAAACACCCATTGCACTCTGGGAATGGTTGGCATTAGGAAAGGCATCCAGCCATAGGAATCATGCGAAATCAGACTGGAGTCTGGTGCATCCTTCCATTCAAACCGTCCAACCCATCCCAGTATGAACAACAGACGTTAAGTGATGATGATGAACTGGAGGGGCATATACAAGAGATCTACACTGATCCTAAGTGAGATAATCCATTCCCACTCATGGACAGTCTGAAATGCCCAACAAAACTATGAATGAAATCTCAACTTGGTGGTTTCAAACAGAAACAATTATATAACTGAGTGAAGAAGGCAAACGCAAAGAGGTGCCCCAGGAGGTGATGGTGTATCATAGAAAGTGTACAGGTATTAGTGTACACAATTATGTTATGAAGCTGTACTTAAAGAGTTGTGGCATAAAGATGAAATGGTTGATGACTAGTAGAAGGCAGAAAAAAATTACTTCCCAAAGAAAGCTGAAACAGAACTGATTGACCAGTTCAGACCATTTTCAATCTTGAATGTAGATGGCAAAATTTACAAGGGTGTAGTTGCCAAGAGATCAGCTACACATCTATAAAATAATGACTATGAGACCGAGAGTGTCCAAGATGCTGGAATTTCCAGAACCACTGGATGCGTAGAACATGATCTTTCAATCTGCAAGACACAAAGAAGAATAAAAGGGATTTGAATGTTGTATGACCTGATCTGGTTGATGCTTATGGTTCTGTACCACACAAATTAGTGATGGAACCAATGAACTTCTTTTATATATGAGAGCAGATTAAAGATCTGACTAGAAGCTGCTTTAATAATTTCAAAATGTGGTTCCTGACAGAAAATTTTACAACAGACTGACATCATTTTGAAATTGGAATTGCTGTAGGTTGCACAATATCAATCATTTAGTTTGTGCTTGTTGTGGAGATGTTACTTAGATCAGCAGATTGATCAGAAGAAATGGCTCGAGTGAAATCACCCAAGAAGGAATCCAAAGAATGATATAACAATACTAACAAGAGACGAAAAGGGTATGCAAATAGTTCTAGATGAACTGGATTAACTAATTCTTTCGTCAAGAATGGGGTTTAAACAAAATAATTAATGCAGTCATTTGTCAAAAGGTCAGCTGAAGCAAGTGGAGTTCAAAATAGCAAATGAAACGATGCCAAGGGTTAAAGAGAAACCTATAAAATGTTTTGGACGATGGTATGCTACCTCGTTGTGCAGTAAGGGTAGAGGCGTAGAGGTCATGGCACAAACTGAAGATGGGTTAAAGGCAATAGCTAAGCCAACATTTCCTGGCAAATAAAAGACTTGATGCTTCCAGTTTGATCTATATCCCTGCCTTGCTTATAAAATTCTTGAGTATCGGTTTTTATGCAACATTTCAGATTTTTTTTTACTGCCATAATGTATGGATGAACAATTATATCTAGTTAATAAGATTTTGTGAAAGCATACTGTGTTTTTGGATACCTGATATGTTTTGCTCCCCCTCTCTAGAATTAATCATTGCCCACCCGGAAAGAAATCTGCTTCATTAAGGAGCCTTCTAATATCTCAAACACATGTGGCACATATATAAGAAACAAAAAGTACAAAACTAAAAGAAAAACAGTGTTATCAAGTGATAATTAAATGAGATAATTGCAACATCGTTAGATTATTTAAGGTGTCTTAATAGAGAAAGGAAATTTAGGAAAGTTAGTCTGTTTTGTTGCAGACCTAAGTATTGAGCTATTACCTGGTCCCACTGGATAAAGCATAAGAATATTGACCAAACACATAGTGGTCACCTGATGACCAGCAATGATGATAGGTATGTCCCACTATAATAAAATATAGATTCTTAATGAAGAATTTTTACTCTCAGGTATAAAACTTGCAAATATTTATTTCAGAAACTCCAAAGTTAGAGAAGTTACTCCAAGCTGTCGCACAACTGTTAGGAAGCAAGTGGAAGCAAGTTGGTGAGTATAAAATAACAGTACTTAATTGATTTTAATAGGTGTCAGCTTTTGTTTGTCAGCATGACTGAGAGAAGATCCCATTCCAACTTTGCAATTGAAAGGCTAGCTGTAAAGTGATTCTATTAAATGTATTGGTATTACTGAAACTTCATAAAATAACCACCGAGATTAGCAGGGTTAGTAAAATGGATAAATTAGAGGACACAATAGATTTAATATTGTCTTTTGAGAGAGCAAATTAAAATATGTCATTTTAACTAAAAATTGGTTAGTTAATGACCAATTTGTTTTGTTTGTTTTACATTTTT
>NW_026297134.1:13449-14692 GCF_001194135.2 Octopus bimaculoides
CCACAGACACAGCAGAATGGGTCTGCCAGATGCTTACAACCTCTTGATGCCATCTGTGATGAATGCTGTTCTTGGATAGTTAGAAACAAACTGAACTGTTGATCTTATGATCCCTTTATTTACACTGGCATCTATGTTGCCAAAACGTTCTAGAAATTCTTCGAAATTTTAGTAACTCCTTGATGATAGTTCTAGAAAACTCTGCTTCAGTAACCCAGCACTGAATCTGTCTGGAAATAGGTTTCAAAACATTGATGTCCAGGTGACAAAAGCAACGTTTGAAGGGAACAGATGTCCTTTCCTTTGATTTCTTGATGGAATTGAATAAGAAATGACACTTACTGATCAAGGACAACAAAATATTTAAAGTTTGTTATAAAGTCTTATTGATTTCTCTCTAAATCATGTCCTTGAACCATTGAAAGAGATCCTTATAATGATTCATGAACCCGTGTTGTCTAGCAAACTGTGTTATATTTTGTATTGGGTCATCCCATAAATAATGCAGTTTTTTCAATTGTATGAACAGAAAGTCAGAGGGGGACGGGATAAACTACCTGCATCAACTTGCTATAAAGGCAGGTAGTAATTTTACAATTTACTTATTCTTAGTGCAAGTTCTGAAGTGTGCAGTTCAATTTTAATAGTTACTTTTTCAAAGCTATAATGGAAGTTACAAAGGAGAATATTTTGCTTTATGAATTCAGTAAAGGCAACAATGCAACAGAAAGCATGAGGAATATTAATGCAGTGTCTTGGGATCAGAAACTAAGCGTAAGCCAGTGTCAATGGTGGTTTCATAAATTCCGAGCCAGAAACTACAGCCTAGAAGATGAGCCTCGTCCTGGAAGATCTGTAGAGCTCAACGAGGACGTCCTGCAAACGCTGGTGGAACACAATCCCATTGTAACTAGCAGAGAAGCTTGGATTTGGTCATTCAACCATTCATTGATACTTGCATGGTATTGGAAAAATCATCAAATTGGGTCAATGGATCACGCACAGAGTGAATGTGTGCTCTCCTCTGCTGTCATGTCTCATGAATGAACCTCTTTTGAACCGAATAGTGACTGGTGACAAGAAACGGGTTCTCTATAAATACGTCAAGCACCAAAGACAGTGGGTAGGGAGAGGGGAAACACTGGCACTCCAGCCTAAAGAAGGTCCTCAGACATGTAAGGTGTTGTTATCTGTTTGGTGGGATATGAAAGATTTAGTCCACTTTGAACTTTTAAACCCTAAC
>NW_026297134.1:14702-15621 GCF_001194135.2 Octopus bimaculoides
TGTTTGGTGGGATATGAAAGATTTAGTCCACTTTGAACTTTTAAACCCTAACCAAACGATAACAAAGGAGATCTATTGGAAGCAGCTTGAGTGGCTTAAGTCAGTGCTAGAAGAGAAACGAACATATTTGGTTCCAAGATAATAAGTGCTTTTCCATCAGGATAATGCTCGGACACATACAGTAAGGATGACATTCCAAAGGCTGGAGCAGTTTGAATGGGAAACGATGCCCACCCACCATATTCACCAGCCATTGCCCCATCTAATTGTCATTTATTCTGCAGTCTTCAAACTCGTTCGGACAGAGAAAATATGTTATCAGTGGATGAGGTCAGAATAGAAGTGGAGGGGGTATTTTTCATCATGGACAAGTGAATTTTGGAAGAGAGGCCTTGCAAGTCTGCCGGATAGATGGAAGAGCATTGTAGAAAATGAATGAAGTATATTAAAGATTTAAAAAGAAGTTTGTTTCTCTTAAGTTTGTAAAATAAAAGAAGTGTAAACAAACTGCATTATTTATGGGATAATAACCCAATACATTGTGTCTTTGAGATCATTCTGGTATCTCGTCTATTTGTATTTTGGTCCAGATATGCCTAATAGGACCAGTATTGTTTGATAGTTCAAACCATATCTTCTAGATATTTCTAACTCTTGATGTTTTAATTATCAATTAGTCAAAAGGGGAGAAACATCACAGACAACTATTTCAGGCATTGACCATGGAATGTTATCAAACGGACAAAATGGGATTTCTTTAAAGGGTCTCTGGGGTAATGATACTAAATAGGATGTATAGGGCTCTCCCGATCCCTTATCTGGTGATCAATGAGGAAACTAGGGATAGAAGAATGTTTAGTGAAAGCTGTGTGAGCCATGTACAGAGACGCTGTCAGTAAGGTGAGGGTCGGCAACGAGT
>NW_026297134.1:15631-20326 GCF_001194135.2 Octopus bimaculoides
GTACAGAGACGCTGTCAGTAAGGTGAGGGTCGGCAACGAGTACAGTGAAGAATTCCGGTTAGAGGTAGGGGTCCACCAAGGTTCAGTCCTCAGCCCTAACCCTATTTATCATAGTCTTCCAGGCTATAACAGAGGAATGCCCCTGGGAGCTCCTCTATGCTGATGACCTTGCACTAATCGCTGAGTCACTATCAGCACTAGAGGAGAAGCTTCAGGTGTGGAAGCAAGGACTAGAATCGAAGGGCTTTAGAGTCAACCTAGCAAAAATCAAAGTCCTAATAAGTAGGAAGTCAGACAAACTACAAATCCCTTCAGTTAGATGGGTCTGCTCAATCTGTAGAAAAGGCGTAGGTAGAAACTCTATAAGATGTACCCAGTGTAAGCAATGGACACATAAGAGGTGCAGCAATACAAAAGGAAAGTTAACTAGGAAGTTAGTTTTTGTATGTGGCAGATGTTCAGGAGCAATAAACACTGAAAATGTGCAGAAAACAACTTCTGCCACATTCCAGGGAGAAAAACTAGATGTAGTTGATAGCTTCCGCTATGTAGGTAACCAAGTTAGTAGTGGGGAGGGTATGATGAAATTGTAGCTGCTAGAATAAGAATAGCCTGGGCAAAATTCAGAGAGCTCTTACCTGTGTTGGTGACAAAGGGCCTCTCACTCAGAGTAAAAGGCAAACTGTACGACGCATGAGGACATGCGTGACTGCTGAGGACATGCGTAAGCTCACGAGGAATGATGCCAGTATGCTCCGATGGATGTGCAAACTCGACAGAGTGTAAGTACCTTGAGAGTAAAGTTGAACCTTAGAAGCATCAGTTGTAGTGTGCAAGAGAGACGATTGTGCTGGTATGGTCATGTGGCGAGAATGGATGAGGATAGCTGTGTGAAAAAGTGCCAAGCCCTAGCGGTTGAGGGAACCCGTGGAAGAGGTAGACCCAGTAAGACCTGGGATGAGGTGGTGAAGCACGACCTTCGAACATTAGGCCTCACTGAGGCAATGACTTGTGACCGAGACCTTTGGAAATATGCTGTGCGTGAGAAGACCCGGCAAGCCAAGTGAGACCTTAATCCGAGGCCTCTGCCAGGAGTATAGCCAGCACACTTATGCGTACCTTTCCTTCATTGGACACTAAACTCTTCTTGCAAAGACCTGTTGAGGCAAGTGAAATCGAAATCGAACTAAATTTGATGACTGGCATTCATGCCAACGTCTCCTTCATTGGACACTAAACTCGTCTTGCGAAGACCTGTTGGGGCAAGTGAAAGCGAAGTCATGACGACACCTGTACCAGTGGAGCGCTAAGAGCACCATCTGAGCGTGATCGTTACCAGAACCGTCTTCCTGGCACTTGTGCCGGCACCATGTGAAAAGACATTCGAGCGAGATCGTTGCCAGTGCCGCTGGACTGGCTTCTGTGCAGGTGACACGTAAGATATACCTTTTTGAGCGTGGTCGTTGCCAGTACCGCCTGACTGGCCTCCGTGCCGGTGGCCCGTAAAAGCATCCACTACAGTCTCAGAGTGGTTGGTATTAGGAAGGGCATCCAGCCGTAGAAACTCTTACAAATCAGATTGGAGCCTGGTGTAGCCTTCTGGTTCACCAGTTCTCAATCAAATCGTCCAACCCATGCTAGCATGGAAAGCGGACATTAAGCGATAGTGATGACGACAACGATTCCAGAGATCTGGGGAATCTCTCCAGCTTGAATCGGTTCCTCTCCACCTCTCTGGTACTATGGACATGTGTTGCAGGAACAAATTACAAGACAAATTCTTCAAGCCTAATCAATGGAGCAGGGGTCCTAAGGGTAGATCAAAAGCTTAATGGTTGGGTGATAGCCATAATCTTAGTTGTTTCTGTTTGGGAATCCAACATAAAAGTCTAATGATGGCTGCTTCTGATAGGACCCTATGGAAGAGGTTCCTGAAGACTCTATCTTTACAATCCTCGCAAGAATATTGAGCAGAGACACTGTTGGTGGTCTATATTGATTCTTTAGGTTCTCATACACAAACACTTCTCCTAACATCTGTTTACCATGAATTTTCAATTGATTTTCTTTCAAATCTTCACCATCTTCATCCTGTATTTCCACCTCTTTGTTATTATTTAATTAACATTCTCAGAAACAGAGAACAATGCCTTTTATTTTTTATGTTTCTTCACTATTTCTCATTCCTTTATTGACTTAGTTTATTTGTTATATTTATGACAACCTACAGTACACATCCTTTATGTAATCGTTAATGATTTTGAAATTATTTCTTATTGTTTTATGTTTTGCAGGTAGGCATTTAGGAATCAAAAATGTCCAACTGGAAACAATCAGGTTAGACAATCCTCTTAACACTAACGAACATAGCTTCCAGATGCTGTACAAATGGTACACAAGTTGTGATCAAGAGAAACGAACACTGAAAACACTGAGAGAAGCCCTCGAAGCAGCTGAGTGCTTTGAGGCACTTCAATGTCTACCATCAGAAGAAAAGTGAACTTGTGTGTAAATGTTGTAATTGTTTATACTCAAAAGTTAACCTTGATTAAACAGAGACTCATGATCAAATGCCTTCCAGCCAGGACCCTCCTGTCTTTATGTGGGGAACCCAGAATCACATTGTCCAATGTGTTCTTCTTTAAGGTGATAATTGAACTGAGGACGATTTGGCTACTAATTCTAGCAAATCTATCAACCACATAAGAGATTCCCTTCCTGAATTGGTTCCTTACTTCTTAGAAATTAACTTTTGAAATAAAGATAATCTTTGAAATGTTCATTTGTTGTTGTTGTTTTTGCTGTGTATCTAAGCTCCTCCCCAAACGCCTTCCATTGTTGTAGAGACCGTTTTCATATCCTTTCATATATCGATAGTTATCTACCTTCATTTATAGCTGAAAGGGAAATGTCTGGTATATAAATATTGATATCTTTTCTCTTTATATATATCATATAGGGATAGTATTTCTATGTAATATATGATGTACCTATGGGCATTTCACTTTGTCCTGTTGTGGGTTTTTTAAGACAGCCCTTCCCCTAATGTGGGGGCGTTTGAATAAAACACAGGGTTGGGAGTGCAATTAAGAGTTATCTCTATTTTATATTCTAGCTTTAGAATCATTGTTAATTACTAATTACTGCAGTTTAGTTTTTCCAGCAAAAAATAAAACTTTATGATTGCATATATAAAAAATAAATCCATAAATTTCAAATTTATTAATAGAGGTGTTGATAAATCCTTTCCTAATAAAATGATGTCATATTTGTGATTTTAATTTCAATGTGATTGTGGGAAAGACAGTGACTCTCACCTTCCAAATAATTTGTTATTAGATTCGTTCATGACAAGAGAGAACAAAACTGGTTGAGCTGAAATTAAATACAAAAGTATTTCAGTTACATCAAATTCATTTCAGAAATTGATCAACAATTACTATGAAAATTTATTAGAATTCAAACAAATTATTTGGTATCAAAGTTTGTATAAAATTATTTTAAGTAAATTGCTAACACATCTTACTGATTTTTAGCTCCAAAATGTGGGAGTCAACAACTTCCGGCGGTGTATATTTCGCGTGTCACTGTTATTTATGACATATTACACTTTGGTCAGTGGAGGCACAATGACCTAGTGGTTAGGGCAGTGGCTTCGCGGTCATAGAAAAGCGGTTTCGATTCCCAAACCGGGCGTTGTGAGTGTTTATTGAGCGAAAACACCTGCAACTCCACGAGGCTCCGGCAGGGGATGGATGGCAACCCTGCTGTACTCTTTCACCACAACTTTCTCTCACTCTTACTTCCTGTTTCTGTTGTGCCTGTAATTCAAAGGGTCAGCCTTGTCACACTGTGTCACGTTGAATATCCCCCGAGAACTACGTTAAGGGTACACGTGTCTGTGGTGTGCTCAGCCACTTGCACGTTGATTTCACGAGCAGGCTGTACCGTTGATCGGATCAACTGGAACCCTCGGCGGAGTGCTAACAATAACAAACCTTTGGCCGGCAGATTAAAAAAATAATTGTCACTGTTATTTATGACATATTTCATCTCAGTTACGTTTGTATGAATAAACGATTGTACTTGAAGCATATTTACTTCATGTCACCACCACAATCGTTCGTGCATTTCTACTACTTTTAGTCTTTTTTTTCATGCTTTTCAGCTATTTTCGGAAAGACATTTTTGCCCCCCACTCCCCTTCTAATTTCTTCATTTTTTCACATTTTTCCGTAACTCTAACACGAAAATCCCAACCCTAACTCTAAAACCCTAACCCTGATCCTAGAACCCTAACCCTAAAACCTGAAAGCTAAAACCAGTACAAACGCACGAACGATGTCATAAATAACTGACAAACGAAATATACACCGCAAGAAGTTGTTGTTGACAAACCACGGCAGTAATTTTATTCAGCTGAATACACGTCATTGATTGGTTGAAATTACCGAAATACGACAACTTTAACACGAAATAACTTTTAAAATATAAACTTTTCTCAACACCACTAAGAGTAAAATATGTTTTATATGACACATTCTACCAATGTCCGAAGTTTGAAAGTGTTTAGTTCCAAAAAATTAATTTCTCGATGTGCTGCCGTTGAAAGGGAATAGATGCAACAATCTTTTATTTTTCGTCTGTACAAGAGTTACATCTTGGGACAATCAGTAACCAGGTCGCCTTGGTGTG
>NW_026297134.1:20336-23807 GCF_001194135.2 Octopus bimaculoides
CTATGCATATATTATTTATTATGTAGATTCCGAATATACAAAAATTTTCGGTGAAAGTGTTTTGGAATGGGGGTGGGGGACAATTTTCGGAAATTCCAACAGAGTCTACTTAAATTCCAGGAAACTTCCAGGAAAATGAATATTTTTTCGTGAAATTTTCTACAAATATACCTTGATGTATGTACATTTCGAGCATGTAGGAATTTTGAAGGAAACAACTGCAGGTTATTTTTGAGAAGTGTTCCCCACTCGGTGGTGTTTCGGAGCAAGTCGTCCATAATTGTTTCATTTTTCTCTATTATGTGCATCCGTAGATTCCTAATGAAGTAAATCGCTGCTTCTGTTCTCTTCTACTTCTCTACTAGAAACGTTTACTTTGGAATTTACTTCTATTGAGAAAAACAAAATCGTGTGAATTGTTGTTTTTAACGAAAGTTTTCTTATGACGGCTTCTCTTTTCTGCGTATACACGTACACACAAACACACACACACACATACACAAAGACGCATACACACAACATACACTTACAAGCGCACACTCACACAACCACACACACACACACACATACACATACACCCACACACTTGCACTCATACACTTACACACAAGCAAACAAATCCCCTCAACTGAGAAGAGTCAACTGTTGTCTTTTGCGAGCGAGAAACCTCAAATCTTGTTCGCTGCGAGTCAAAGGAGTCAAAAGGCCTCGACTTTTTGCAGATTTTCTCTTCGCAGTTATTCCCCTTCGTATGTATTAACATTACGAGTTTCTCAGTTCTCTCCCTTTATTATTTTTTTGGTTTCTTTTTTAAACAAAATGTCAGTTCCTTAATTTCTTCTGCAAATTTTAATGTCTTATAACTTGAGTTCTGTAGAAGAAAACAATTTCGCTGTAAAAACCATCCTTTTTGCAAATCATTATACTTTTGAAATTTCTCTCTACTTAAATGTCATTTTTATAATGTCTTTCTTATATTTAAGAACCACATTTCATGGTGTAATGATGAATATCTCGGAATCCCGTTCAGCTTATTTCTCCAGTTTTAGAATTTAATGATAAAGTCCCCATCAAAAATTCGTTTCGTGTATCTATCCTGATGAATATGTTAAGAATAAATCCCTGTAAAGGGAAGAATTTTTAAAAATCGTTCTATAAATTCGCCTCCAAAATTCATTTTCAGCAATGGTAGTCATAGCTTCCCAACTCTGTGGTCTTGGTTTCAGTCCCACTGCATGGCACCCTGGACAAATGTCTTCTGATATAGCCCCGGGCTGAGCAAAACCTTGTGAGTGGAAGAGAGTCAGCTTCGATGAGATGGAGTTTGGTTTCGTGACGGGGAGAAACACTAGTGAAGCTATTTACCTGTTCAGGCCACGATTTCGTGGATACAGGCAACATTTCTTTGTGTGTTTTTGTCTGTGTTTATCCCCCAACCGTTTGAGAGCCTGTTTTGGTATATTTATGTACCTGTAACTGAGCGGTTCAGCGAAATAGACGGATAGAATGAGTCCCAGGATGAACAAGAAAAGTAAATTATCAATGGTGTCGATTCTATCGACTAAAATTGTTCAAGATGCTGCCCCAGCATGGCCACAGCGAAATGACAGAATCAAGAAAAAGATTTTAAAATTGAGTGTGTGTGTGCGTGTGTATGTGCGTGAATGCGTGTGTGTGTGTGTGCTTGGAACATGTCCATGTTTATATTGTGTAAATTCAAACACGACTCTACAAGCCACAACATTAAAAATTAAAGACAGAGACGGACAGAAAAGGGGAAAATGTCCCTTGCTCCAATCAGATTTGGCAGAGTTTCTCCAGCTGGATGCCCTTCCTAACGCCAACCACTCCAAGAGTGTAGTGGGTGATTTACGTGCCACCAGCACAAGAGCTAGTCAGGCAGTACTGGCAACAACCACACTCAAATGGAGTTTTTATGTGTTACCTGCTCAGGAGCCAGTCCAGCAGCACTGGCAACTCCCTCGCTCGAAAGTTGTTTTTTATGTACTACCGGCACAAGTGCCAGTAAGGTGACTCTGGTAACGATCACACTTGAATGCTGCTTCTATGTACCACCAGTGCACGGTCCAGCCAGCGGCCCTGGCAACGATCGTGCTCGGATGGTGCTCTTAGCGTTCCACTAGCACGGATGCCAGTCATGCGGTGCTGTCATCAAATTTGATTTCGGTTTCACTTGCTTCAACAGGTCTTCATAAGCAGAGTTTAGTATCCAATGAAAGAAAGGTACGCCTAAGTGGGCTGGTTACACCACTGGCATAGGCCACGGGTTATGGTCTCACTTGGCTGCCAGGTCTTCTCCAGCACAGCATATTTCCAACGGTCATTGCCTCGATGAGGCCTAATGTTCGAAGGTCATGCTTCACTACCTCATCCCAGGTCTTCCTGGGTCTACCTCTTCCACAGTAGCTCTCAACTGCTTGGGTGTAACACTTTTCACACAGCTATCCTCATCCATTCTTATCACATGACCATACCAGCGCAATCGTCTCTCTTGCACACTACATCTGATGCTTCTTAGGTCCAACTTTTCTCTCAAGGAACTTACACTCTGTCGAGTATGCACACTGACATTACAGATCCATTGGAGCATACTGGCTTCGTTTCTTGCAAGCTTACACATGTCTTCTGCAGTCACGGCCGATGTTTCATAGCCATGTAGCATGGCTGATCGTACATATGCATCATACCGTCTACCTTTTACTCTGAGCGAGAGGCCCTTTGTCACCAGCAGAGGTAGGAGCTCTCTGAACTTTGCCCAGGCTATTCTTATTCTAGCAGCTACACTTTCAGAGCACCCACCCCCGCTACTAACTTGGTCATGTAAGTAAAGGACGCTATCAACTACTTATAGGTTTTCTCCCTGGAATGTGGCAGAAGTTGTTCTCTGCAAATTTTCAGTGTTTATAGCTCCTGATCATCTGCTACATACAAAAACTCTCTTCCTAGTTAGCTTTCCTTTGATGTTGCTGTATCTCTTATGTGTCCATAGCTTACACTGGGTATATCTTATAGAGTTTCTACCCACGCCTTTTCTACAGATCAAGCAGGGCCATCTACCTGAAGATGTTTGAGGTTTGTCTACCTTCCTACTTATTAGGACTTTGGTTCTAGTACTTGCTTCCACACCTGAAACTTCTCCTCTAGTTCTGTTCGTGACTCAGCAATTATTGCAAGGTTATCAGCATAGAGGAGCTCCCAGGGGCAACCTGTCTTGAATTCCTGTGTTATTGGCTGGAAGACTATGATAAATAGGAGGGAGCTGAGGACTGAACCTTCGTTGACCCCTACCTCTACTCAGAATTCTTCACTGTACTCTTTGCCAACCCTCACCTTACTGACAGCGTCCCTGTACATGGCTCGAACAGCTCTCACTAACCATTCATCTATCCCTAGTTTCCTCATTGACCACCAGATATGGGATCAGGGGACTTTCAGGGCTTTCTCCATATA
>NW_026297134.1:24371-26376 GCF_001194135.2 Octopus bimaculoides
TATATATACACATCAAAATACACAGATGCATACATAGAGATAATCTATGTATATGGGTATATATTTGCAAGACAAAAATATGTACATGAATACAAATTTATACACATACACACGCAGTTAGCTCGTGCACGGAAAAACTTATGCGCTGGTAACAAAAATTGATTCTTAACCTATGAAGTAGAGGGGGAAGGGTTACACGTCGATAATAACGTTAGCAATATAGAAAGAGAGAAAGTGTGGCTATCGTGAGGTAGGAAAGGAAGAAAGAAAAAAGAAAGAAAGGAAGAAAAGAGAGAAAGGAGGATGGGAAGAAAGAAATAGAGAAAGAAAGGGAGAAGGAAAACGAACTTACACAAAATTAGGCTGTGTATGTATGTGTATACACAGATTTATATTAGCATCCCGTATATAGATATATATGGGGATATATACGGAAATACTCACACACATAACTGTATATATGTGTATGCACACATTCAAGTATTTGTGAGCGTGAACCTGAGCGCACATTTCCATATATAACATAGAGGCACACACGCGAATAAATGCATGTATGTGTAAATAAATATAAGCATACACTCTTACTCATGTATACACAAAAACGCACACACACGAAATCATAACTGTATATGCACAAGTCACAAGTGTAAACCTAGGCTCTGTACGTAAGCATAGACGCACACATACAAATACGTGAACGTTGTTACAATACAGACATCCACATAAGAAAACATTTAGGTCTCAGCGTATACATGTAGACAACTCTTTAAGAAATTGGTGGGTGTATAAAATTTAAAATCGGGCGAAAATCCATGCATAATAGAATTCCATATGACGAACCGTCCATAAAAACGGTAAAATCTGTATACAAAATGTTTTAAAATAAATACAAATAGAATAGAACAAAGTAAAACAAGGAAAAAGAAAAGAAAACTATGCATATAACAGTCGAAGGTTTTCTTAAAATGACGCAGGGGTCTATACAATATTCTTACATTAAATAAATAATTTATAATGCGGTACCAATCCCATAGTAAGATTGCACAATGGTTACAAGGAGTCAAACATTATCAAAAAAATATATCTACACTACTCATATGGTATGTTGTTTGCCGACATTTTAAATTTGGACGCATGTCTATGTGAATTTAAAAGTTCGCGTCTTTGGTTCAGAGCCTTCTTATCTTGGAATAAGATATGCAACTTTTCCAACAGACACAATTCACATTTCATTGGTCTTTTATGGACACCGTGCCTGTAAGGCGATGCCCTACCTAAAATCCTGTGTATTTTGATGTATATATATATATGTTGTGGATAGTCTAGTATGCGTATATACTATTGTAATTTTATTTTATTTTTAATGCAACGTATATTTTATTTTATTTCATAAAGACGTTTACAAGCGTCTAATTTCGAATTGCATCACTGACACACAAAAAAGACAACACAAATTTATACAAAGAGGTGAATTTAGAGGCAAGAAAAATAGCTAACAATCTTAAGATTAGTGATAGAATAGAATACCTTTCCGTCCGTCCTGCTTTTATTACCCTAAAAGACCATAAAGCCAATTTTAATAGAAACCCCAGATGTAGATTGATTAATCCCGCAAAAACCGAAATAGGGATCATTAGCAAATATATTTTAGATCGAATTTAACTAAGTTAGATAGTGATTTAAATTTACGGATTTGGAAGAATAATAAGTCAGTAATAGATTGACTTAAAGGGATTAGCAATAAGCATAGCTGCAAATTTACGCAGTTCGATATTGTTAATTTTTACCCATCAGTATCCAGACCTTTGCTCCTGAAAGCATTAGAATTCGCCAAGCAGTTTGTCAACATCGACAGCTCGGAAATAGATATTATCATGCATACAAGAAAATCACTTCTTTTTTATGAGGAATCCACCTGGATTAAAAAGAGTGAAGATTCTCTTTTCGATGTACCGATGGGGGCATACGACGAGGCTGAATTGTGTACGCTTATAGGAGCTTACAT
>NW_026297134.1:26561-27546 GCF_001194135.2 Octopus bimaculoides
TTAAACGGCCACGAAGTGGATAAGTTTAGGAAGGATCTTATAGCTTTCTTCCAAAGGATAGGCTTGCGGATTACAATAGATACTAACCTCAGAAAAGTAAATTTCTTAGATGTAAATTTAGAATTGAATTCAGATATATTTAAACCTTACCGTAAACCAAATGATAAATTATCCTATATTAGCAGAGAATCCAACCATCCACCTGTTATTCTTAGAAACTTAGTTAGCAACGTAGGTAGGCGAATATCGTCAATTTCTGCGGACGAGGCAACATTCTGTAACGCGGCACCGTATTATGATAGTGCTTTAAGGAATAGTGGATTCTCTGAGAGGATCCAGTACACCCAGTCTAATGCTGGCAGCAGCCCGGCACGTAGAACTAGGACTAGGAAAGTTTTGTGGTTCAGCCCAGCTTTCAATATGGCTGTAAGAACTAATATAGGTAAAGAATTTTTAAAATTGGTCTCTAGGCACTTTCAACCTGATCATAAGTTTTACAGAATATTCAATAGAAGAACTCTTAAGATCAGCTATTATTGCTGCTAAAACTTCGCCTCTTTGATCGTCCAGCACAACAATAAGATAATTACCAAAACCCATAATGCCGACTCACTTACAAAGAGCTGTAATTGCAAAGCTCGAACCCCCTGTCCGTTGGAAGGGAGATGTCTAGAAAGGGGCATCGTGTATAGGGCCAAAGTTCACATAGAAGGCTCGCACGATTATAGAACTCATGCAGGGGCTACGAAAAATTATTTAAAACCAGGCTTTATTCACACAAAAAATTATTTTAGATACCCCGAAAATAGGACAAAGACTATCCTGGCAAAATACGTCTGGCAGTTAAAGGAGAACGAAGTCCAACCTTTCAACGTGACATGGAAGATTTTAGGTAGGGCATTCGCCTAACAGGCACGGTGCCCATAAAAGACAAATGTGTTTGTTGGAAAAGTTGCATATCTTATTCCAAGATAAGAAAGCTCTG
>NW_026297135.1:0-419 GCF_001194135.2 Octopus bimaculoides
TTCTCTTTAACCCGGGCAACGCCGGGTATTTCTGCTAGTAGCTTATAAAATCTTAATCTCACGTAACCATTACCATATAACCGATTAAACCTCGCCAACAACGATAGTCTTAAACTAGCCACACAAACTCTAAAAACAATTAGCACTATTATTATAACACTAGATTGCATATTAGCAACTTAATTACCAGTGAAGATATAAGGAGGATTAACAGTACATATATGCGTGTCATATAACTGATTTATATGAAATATTTACAGTTAATTAGATGGTATATTAACGATTAATGATCCATCACTGCGCAGGTGTGGCTGTGTGATAAGAAGCTTGCTTTCCGGGCACATGGTTCCGGGTTCAGTCCCACTGCGTGACGCCTTGGTCAAGTGCTTTCTACTATAGCCTCGGGTCGACCAAAGCCT
>NW_026297136.1:0-438 GCF_001194135.2 Octopus bimaculoides
AAAAAAAAAAAAAAATGACAATGACAATTTTTTTGTTCCTTGAACTCAGAGACAATAGTTGTTGATCGTCGTATTTACAACAACAACAACAACAACAACAACAATGATAATAATAATAACAATAATAATAATAATAATAATAATAATAATAATAATAATAATAATAATAATAATAATAATAATAACGTTTATGTAACACTGCTGGAGTGAGACAAAAGACCACATCAGTACAAATAAGATAATTGACAATGTACTTAAACAAAGAAAAATCAATAATCTAAATAAAATACCATAACATTGCATGACAAGTGAATATTGTTCAAACACTTGTTTATACTATTGGAAATCCAAAATATGCTCTGGCATAATCATCGTTCATTCAGATACATACACATACACACGCACATATATATATATATATATATATATATATATATA
>NW_026297136.1:539-2365 GCF_001194135.2 Octopus bimaculoides
TATATATATATATATATATATATATATATATATTTATAAAGTTGTCTAGACGCAATGCAAAAGCAAAAAGGAAGAATTCAGAAGTCACTATTAGTGATGGACGGTATGTTGTAGAAATTAGACTCAGATACACATATAACCACAAACATATATCATGTCTATGTATTGAAACGGGAGGTAACCGTCCTAGACCGATTGAGGGTACTAAATTGGCAAGCCAACTTCGCTTGAAATTAAAGCTCATCAGTGGTAGTGCTCCAACGCTTATAGTGAAATAAAATCCAAACTGTCAGTGTATTGATCTGATCATAAGTATCAGTGCCTGATTCGGAAAAATGGTAATATGAAAACTATAAAACCATAAACGTGGCTAGACGCAATATAAAACCATAAATGAGGGATTATTTGTGACTAACAGTAACTGAGAGTGCATGGTTGCACCTACATTGCTAGAGATGAGGGGCAAAGTCTTATAACCACAAACATTGCACAAGTCTATGAACTGACAGGGGTGTTGACCACCCCATAGCGAGGGTACAAAACTGGCAACATTGAAATTAAAGTTCTTTAGTAGTACTTGTCCATCCCTCGCATTTCGGTCAAATAGAACCTGTCAATATATAGATTTAGCCAGAATATTTTTTCTTAGGCCCGGTCAGAGAGCGAAAATTGGTTTCATATCTATAGAGCACTTACCTGTGTATCGAATTGCCAGATTCAATTGCTCGGGGGCATATAACTTGTGTAGAACGGATGTGGGGGTGGTTACATCATGATCAGTTAAATTTGGAAAGAGAATATATTCTGAACGAACTCTGGTAGGTTTCCGTGTGGGATGGGTTTATGAGACAGTAAAAAGCTTACAGGATAATAAACGTCATGACTAGAAGCATCTTAAGGGGAATAACTCGGTCTCACCCGAAAATGTATGGGCTAATGATTCAGGCGAAATACTTCAAAAGCTCGATGTAGGTGGAGATGCATCAGGTAAACAAACTCTATCTCGTGATAGATAATTCCTTTGAAAATAGACTGGTAGAAATCCTCCATCTGCCTTCCCGTAGCTATATGCTTGTTCTAACAACATATTTTATAAGCTTGAATTCCAGAGGGATTTTCTAAACTCATTTTAAAATTTTCATTATATTTACATCTTCATCTAAAATTCAGCTAATCAACTCCTCCCCGCCCTCTTTTGATACTATCATTTGAGTTGTCCACCGATTACTTGCTTAATATTCTTATCTGTATTTTTTTTTTCTGAGAGCTGATTATCTTACTATATAGTGAGTAGGGAATTGCTATTTCTCTTTCAATAAATCAGCAAATTTTCACTCAGTGGAATTGTGTTTATCACTAGCTTATAACAAATTTGCATTTACTTACATTTAAAAATCTACTAATAATTTTCATTACAAACCTACTCCCATCCCCTAGTTTCCGGAACATCCCTGAAAGATACAGTAGGATATCAAACTTCATTTCTTTGCACGGAAAGAATGTACAATTCCTGGATCATTACTGATATTACAGCTACCCTTTCCTGTTCACTTTGTAGTACTTGTCATAGACATGGTTAATTTAGATGGTTAAAGTTTCGAATGATATTTTAGAAACGCAGCCTTCCTTTGGCAATCAATCCACTGTGTGTCTACTGATTAATACGGCTGAACTACGTAACTACATCCCTCCAGTAATTATCCAAGCATTTGTAATCCTTCAGCAATTGTCTACAATCCAATCATTGGGTGCATCTTCTGTATGTCTATCTATTTATCTATCAGTGTATCTGTATATATCCCTCTATCAGTCTCCCTTCTCTGTAT
>NW_026297137.1:0-219 GCF_001194135.2 Octopus bimaculoides
CTCATCTGAGCCCTTTAATTCACTTGGCTGCTGTGTTTCTGTATCTTATCTTATTATATCAAATTCTATACCAAAACACTTTGTCAAACCCTTTATCCTGAGAGCTAATCATTAATCTTATCAACTCCACCAATCTGAGAGAGTGTGTTATTGTTACAGAAACCCAGGTACCACCATATTTCCTATATATATATATATATATGTGTGTGTGTGTGTGTG
>NW_026297138.1:0-533 GCF_001194135.2 Octopus bimaculoides
ATATATTTATTTATTTATTTACTTATGCATATGCATACACACAAACACACACACACACACACATTTGTTTATGCATGTAAAGAGACACTGGTTGGTTTGTTTCTTGGTTTGTTTGCCGGTTGTTTTTGTTGGTTTCTTGGTGGACGGGGTGGATGGGTAGTTTTATACATTCACTAAGGGTAGATAAGAAATTTACAATGAATTGTAAAACAAAAATTAGCCGATTTCGAAATCTATCACGAACAGAAAAATATTCGTGAAAGAATTTACTTCTACATACAGTTATAAAAACACATATCTTTGCATACATACATACATACATACATACATACATACATACATACATACATACATGCAAATACATACATACATACATGCATACATACATACATACATACATACATGCATATATACATACATAAATACCTTGTTGTTGATGTTGAAATTCCAATGAAGGAGCCATGAATCTAAGCTAGAAACCGGTTCTTTCTCTGCTGGCAAGAAATCTTGAAATGAAATTGAACAATGACATA
>NW_026297139.1:0-355 GCF_001194135.2 Octopus bimaculoides
TATATATATATATATAAACGTTTATATGTGTGTATGTATGTATGTGCATATATGTATATATGTACTTGTGTATGCATACATATACGCCCACATATTTACACACGAAGGCAAAAATATAAAACAAAGAAAGTGATGTTAAGGAATATCTGCTTGATATATAGTTGGTTAGTTTCCTATAACATTCCATAAAAAGTTATCCTACACTCAACGAACTGACAATAAAATATTCTATGCAAAAAACTATAAAGTGATCATGTACACTTTCTAAATAGGTAACTAACAAATGGAACAAGAATTATACAGAATACAGTAGTGCTTCATTAGCTAACCAATGTTTAATTCCACTCCCTCAGTG
>NW_026297140.1:0-490 GCF_001194135.2 Octopus bimaculoides
GTGTGTGTGTGTGTGTGTGTGTGTGTGTATGTGTATGTGTACATATGCGTGCGTGCTTGTACACGTGTATATGCTTTCATAAGTCTGTAATTCTGAATCGGGAGTGCGCTATTTCAATCGAATTTCTTCTCCTGCATAAAAACCTAATCTTCAGGTGCTGATATATAGATGTTTTCGAACTAGTTTGAATTCTTTGCAATCAAATTTGATTATAAAGAATCCAAATTTGATGGCAAAGAATCCGAACTAGATCGAAAACATCTATAAATAGATATAAAAAAAATAAATAAATAAAGCAAATTGTCTACTTACGACATTTCCTGTCATAAGCTTGCATATCTGAAATAAGAATAAAACACAGAAATTGATTTATTTCTTTTTTTAATTAAAAAGCGACAATACGATCGTTTCGACCTACACACGTAATTATACCTTGTACTGGTGATTGTTCAAAGTCTTCGATGTTAGAATGCATGTATGTATGGATCGA
>NW_026297141.1:0-246 GCF_001194135.2 Octopus bimaculoides
CACACACACACACACGCGCAGAGGAACAGTTATACTGTCACAGACAACTACACACACATACAAAGTTACACACAACTACACACACACATACACGTAGACCTAATTTGCAGGCATACACACAGAACAACAGATACACACATACACACACAGCTTCATAGACACATAGTTACACACACGCAACAGCTACGAATAGAGCTAAGTAGCCTATATATATACACATACACACACACATATATATATATATAT
>NW_026297142.1:0-426 GCF_001194135.2 Octopus bimaculoides
AAAAAATGGACAAGGAAGTCGGGAAGTCGATTTCTCTAGAAATGAAAATTAAAATATTAAATCATCTTCAAAAGGTAAGTGTTTGACAGAAACTGAGAAACAATTAAAAATGAAGCAAAAGGAATTTTTAACGATATCAGAACTCGAATAATGACAAGTTCTTCAATAAGTTCAAAACACACTTTATTCGTATATAGTAGTATTACAGAAAGTATGTAGAACACTTTGGTATTTTGGAAAGCACCAATCTAAGGCTGGAAGTTATGGAGGAATATATATATATATATATATATTTATATGTATATATATATATATATATATATATACATGGATGGTGATGTGATGGCGATGAATATGCTGCTGCTCTTAAACATGGTGAATTTGATGATGATGATGATGATGATGATGATGATGATGATGATGATG
>NW_026297143.1:0-853 GCF_001194135.2 Octopus bimaculoides
TTCCAAATGTGTAAAAGCACGCTGTCTTGAGCGAGGTTTTTAATGTGGAGGTTGGATTGTGCAGCAACTACTCCACCTTTCTTCCTACCCTTCTGGTGTCCTGTTTTCAAACGACTCAGTCATCACGCTGCCTTAAGATTGATGACAATAATGGTTTCAACTTTTGGTACAAGGCCAGCAATTTCGGAAGAGGAGGTGGATTACGTTGACGCCAGTACGCAACTGATACTTAATTTATCGACCCCGACAGGATGAAAGGCAAAGTCGACCTCGGCGGAATTTGAACCCAGAACGTAACGGCAGACGAAATACCGTTAAGCATTTCGCCCAGCGTGTTAACAATTCTACCAGCTCGCCACCTTACTACTACTACTACTGCTTCTTACTACTACTACTACTACTACTACTACTACTACTACTACTACTACTACTACTACTACTAATAATAATAATAATAATAATAATAATAATAATGATAATACTCTTTTATATTATAGGCACAAGACGTGAAATTTGTGGGAGGGAGGAGTTAAGTCGATTACACCGACCCTAGTACTCAACTGATACTTAATTTATCGACCCCGAAAGGATGAAAGGCAAAGTCGACCTCGGCGGAATTTGAACTCAGAACGTAGCGACGGGCGAAATGCCGCTAAGCATTTCGTCCACCGTGCTAACAATTCTGCCAGCTCACCGCCTTAATAATAATAATAATAATAATAATAATAATAATAATAATAATAATAATAATAGAGTCAAAATTAAAAGAAGAGTGCACTTGTTATCTAGAGAACAATATTTCGACATCTTGTGTGTCTTCAACTGGTTCAAAAAATAAATCTGTCAATCTACT
>NW_026297144.1:0-856 GCF_001194135.2 Octopus bimaculoides
CCACCACAGAAAAAAAAAAAAAAATTGACGACACCGAGGAACAGCTAAAATGGTTTTATCCGCCCGGATATAACGGGAAACGAACCGTGAAAAGGAAAAATAACATTTCTAAATGAGAGGAAAATAATAATACAAAACAAAAGATTAATCGGTGCAAAGCTGTTAATGTGCAAGTGCATTAGATTAAATTGGAATGGTTTCACACAATAAAAACAAGCCAAGCGTTATTGGTTGTAGAAAGTGAGGTTAGAAGACCAGCAATGCCCTCACTGTTGACATCATTTTATAAATACAGTTACAGCCACAGCTTATAAATATAATACCCATATAATGTGACTGGCTTGGCTTCATTCAACCAGCAATCTGCTTTCCCTATATTCTATTTCTTTTTTCTTTTCTTTCCTTTCTTGCAGCTACGTTGTGGTAACGTTAAAGGATTTACAAGACTATTTTCGGTGGTAGTGTTTGATTCGCCTGCAGTCAACTCCAATCAAGCGAGCCCCCGATTAAAAGCATTCTAATCATGATCAGTTAGTCATTTCACGATGTAAGTTATATTTAATGTCACTTGAACTTAAATGAATCGGTAAAATGTGATATAAAGGAGATTTAGCTGCTGCTTCTAGCAAGTCGAGCAACTACGTAGAGATGCATTCATTAGCTCGTTAAGATTGTAGGTTATGCCAAGGTAGCTCTGAACCGAGCAGATTTGATTAAGGGCTAAAAGCCATTCGTCTTTGAATGTATCAAAAATTGCATCACACGGTGTGTGTCCCCCAATTTCAAAACGGTAGGCTGCTGGATGATGCTATGATGCACGGGAACAACACTTCTGTTTTCTAATATATATATATAT
>NW_026297145.1:0-254 GCF_001194135.2 Octopus bimaculoides
ATCAACTTGCAGACATTGTATTGTGTCAATTTACTTGCTTATTTGTTTACTAAAAGGGCAATAGTAACAATATAGAAAGACATGTGACCTATTATGTCATATCAGTAATTATAAAAATGACATATAGTAACAGAAAATGGGATAATATATTGCTGCTGTTTCAGTCCAGAGGTGACATACCTCATTCTATCTATATCACTCCAGTAGACTGAAGTAGATTTTATAAGATTCATAGGGTTAAGTAATAAATATAA
>NW_026297145.1:264-582 GCF_001194135.2 Octopus bimaculoides
CGTAAAAACTCATATATATATATATATATATATATATATAACACCCTCCCTTTATATTTGTATGTAAACTAGCGTTCTTATTCCTAAAGCCCGTGGAATGATATCGTTGACCCCGTCATAACTCTATGTAAACAAACCTTCTAACGGTCACTGACCATGTAACATCTCAGCTCGTAGGTTACCCCATCATTTCGTTTTTGTCTTGCTACTACATGTTTTATTATGATCTCCCTGATGAGAAACAAGTGATGATTCCAGCAGCCCCTTCTTTTTGTGAAATGGCCCTCACTTGCTTCGAAACATATATGTAGGAATTAA
>NW_026297146.1:0-331 GCF_001194135.2 Octopus bimaculoides
TCTTTCTTTCTTATTAAAACAAACAACAACAACAATATCAACAACAAATCAGATGCCGTGTAAAAATAAAATATATTTTGTATTTCAAAAACGAAAATATAATACAATAAAACGATGACATTTTCAACATTTGATATCAATCAACTTCGTTTTAGAAAAACCTGAACAGAACACAAATTGTATTGTTCTGTTGTATATCTATTGTTAAACTCTTGCTATATTCCTTGTTGTATTTGCCTCCGCCTCCGCTCCACCTTCCTCCCTCACCGATGATTCTTACTCACTTCTTACCCTCCACCTACTTCTCCACTGCTACGTCTTAACGCCCCCC
>NW_026297147.1:0-440 GCF_001194135.2 Octopus bimaculoides
TCCGACCGCGAGTCCGCTGCCCTAACCACTGGGCCATTGCGCCTCCACTAGGGCTGGGTTAGGTAACGCAAAACAGCTCATATGTATTATCTACCCTGCTTTTCACGACTTATTATACACGCTTTGCTTACTGTTATTTTTTCGGTTGTTTCATTTTTATAGTAATATTGTCGTGATGTGGTTTGGAAAACTTTAAAACCACATTGCTCCGGGTTCGATATAACTATGCGGTACCTTAGATAATATCCATCCTCCGTACCACGATTTCTGTCAAGCATTCTCGGCCTTCCTCCGACACAATGTTTCAACACACTTGAACCCTACAGCAAACACACATCTTGAAACAACGGATCATACTCCAGCTTGAGCATAAACAGACTTTTTTGGTTGGGGCTGGTCCTTCCTTCTCCATCTTCCCTGCAACATATGTTGGTGGTGGT
>NW_026297148.1:0-295 GCF_001194135.2 Octopus bimaculoides
CTCAATCCTTTCTATATTAATAATGATAATAATAATAATAATAATAATAACAACAACAACAACAAGACCGCTCAGAGAGCGCAAACCTCCTCCAAAGCAACACCAACGTCCTCTCAACGATTAGCCGGAGATGATTTTTAAAATGAGAATATCTGAAATAAACTCGATTGCTCTCACGAACGAGAATACTAAAAAGAACCCGACCGCTCACAAAAGTTAAGTAAAAAAAACAAAACAGAAAAAAACATCCAGAATCCTTGTTTGGTACCGGATTGATCTCAAAATCTAATCAGTT
>NW_026297149.1:0-654 GCF_001194135.2 Octopus bimaculoides
GATGTATTAGTTTAACGCTCGGGAATAGAGAAAGTCTTTAACGTTTAGAGATATATATTCGTGTACTAGACAAAGCCCACTCTCTCCACCTAGAAACTATAACATGTACTGGTGCATAGTGTGCCACTTGTCAGATGCAAACCAGGTCGCACATCGGGTAGAGATGATACGGATTGATCTCTCAATGGATAGCGGGTTGGTGTCTCAACACATACACAAATGCACATATACATTTACAAAGAATATAAAATATAAAAAGACATAAAAACGAATATAAAAAATAATAAGTATAAAAAACATATATATACATATAAATATATTTAAAAATATAAAAATATAATATAAAATATAAAATTATAGATAAATAAAAAATATATACATATGTACCCATTGTTGAATGGCCGTTGACTACTCATGAGTTCCTCTACCCTTTGTTTGTAATATTCTTCGTCCCCCAGGGTGTCCAAAGATCACCCTCTTCACCAAGTAAGTTCGGTGGGTTTGCCAGTTTTAGTCGCCGACGACCTGACCATACAACGGGTTGTACTGGGTTACATGTTACCAGTAGCACTCAAAAGTGACCTGACACACTCACAACCGTGTGTGTGTGTGTGTGTGTGTGTGTGTGTGTGTGTGTGTGTGTGTGTGTGTGTG
>NW_026297150.1:0-236 GCF_001194135.2 Octopus bimaculoides
ACATATATATATATATATATATATATATATACATCGATTACTTATAGACGACATGAATTCGAGAGAATACAGCTAAAAGACTCAACCATATATTACAAAACGTACGCAGGCTTATTGCTAGACACATTCACGTTGCAACAGGATTAAATTCTGATTGGATAAGTACGTTCTTAGAACACACAGAAATGTGTGAGTGTGTATGTGTGTGTGTGAGATTAAGAGTGTGTGAGTGTTTG
>NW_026297151.1:0-293 GCF_001194135.2 Octopus bimaculoides
TTCTTTCAGTTTCCGTCTACCAAATCTACTCAGAAGGCTTTAGTCGGCCCCCAGGCCCAGGGTGTCACGTAATGGGACCTAACCCGGAGCCAAGTGTTTGAGAAGCAAGCTTCTTACCGCACACCCACACCTGTGCCTATTATCATTATAATACGGCTTAGCTTAAGCCTCTTAAAGATATCCCTGTTTCAGAATAAATCTGAGATTCTCTTATCCCGAGTGTAAGAGTTGTAATCATACATAAAGATATATATATATATATATGGGAGAATATACAAATAATAACAACAGAC
>NW_026297152.1:0-333 GCF_001194135.2 Octopus bimaculoides
AAATTCAGAAATTCAAAAATCCAACGAGGTGAACATCTCTTCCTCCTACTATTCCCCAAAACAGCTTAGATAGAAAGACAAGGAAGTTGCTAACTAGATATGGGTCGCTCCACCCAAAAGGTGACACAGACAGACTGTATGTACCAAGAAAAAGAGGGGGATGAAGACTTATTAGATGCGGACACAACATTAGAGCAGAAGAAACAACAGAATGGTATGTAAAAAATGCTACAGAACCGCTATTATTAGAAGAAAGTCAGGCTTGTGTAGGATGAAATATTGGAAAGATAAAGCACTGTACAAGCAATTGAAAACGAAGGAAACTGAAAATAG
>NW_026297154.1:0-301 GCF_001194135.2 Octopus bimaculoides
TCGCTTGACAACCGATGGTGGTGTGTTTACGTCCCGGTAACTTAATGGTTCAGCAAAATTGGCCGATAGAATAAGTACGAGGCTTACAAAGGATAAGTCCTGGGGTCGATTTGCTCGACTAAAAGCGGTGCTCCAGCATGGCCGCAGTCAAATGACTGAAGCAAGTAAAAGAGTAAAAGAGCATATTTAAATATAAAAATATACATACGTACGTACATACCTACATACATATATACAGACACACATATAAATGCACGCGCGCCCACACAAACACACACACACACACACACGCACACACACA
>NW_026297155.1:0-233 GCF_001194135.2 Octopus bimaculoides
TACCCAACTCTGACTTACGTAACTGAGAAATGTAAAATAGCCCGGTAGGGACGGCATAGGAATCTTCTTATTAAAGATGTCATCGTTAAAATTTAGTCTGTTAACAAACACAATACCCTTTTAGAAATAAAAAGACAATAGTTATAATTCTACAAACTTCTTTCAGCTTAACTGAAGATTTAGCTGATCGGTCTGTTCCAGTTCAACTGGAAAAATAACCTCGGATGGTCCAA
>NW_026297156.1:0-513 GCF_001194135.2 Octopus bimaculoides
ATATATATGTATATATATATATATATGGTAATAAAAAAATGGAGGGATCGAGAGGTGGTATTCATCAACTTTTAGACATTGTATTATGTCTATTTATTCATTTAAAAAAAACCAATTATAACAATATACATGCATGTATAACATATTAAGCTTTACATATATAAAAATACCAGTAATTATTAAGATATATAATGTAGAACATAGAAAATAGAATATTCTACTTTCTATGTTTTACGTTATATATTTTAATAATTACTGGTATTTTTATATATGTAAAGCATATGTTATACATGTATGTATATTGTTATAATTGTTTGTTTTTTTTAATAATAAAATTGAAATGATATAATGACTAAAAGTTGATGAATACCACCTCTTGAACCCCTCCATTTTCTTATTGCCGTATAAATTAAGGGTAAAACAAATTTTACCCTCACCCATTTATTGCATTCAGTAGTGTAAGTGCCATGCAATGAAAAAATACTTGTGTATTAATAATTGAGTATTCTACCA
>NW_026297157.1:0-429 GCF_001194135.2 Octopus bimaculoides
AAATTGTGGTAGCATTTGTTTTGCGCATTTTTCAATATGATCACTAAAGGGTATCATTCGGTATGTATGTATATGTATAAACAGAGAGCGAGCGAGAGAGAGAACAGTGGTACAACAAGGCACCGACGTTTACTGGAATTAGCAGTCAATAAATTTATGAAGGCTATAGTAAAGCTTCAATGGGTATATACTGGCAAAGACGTGTGAGGGCAGCGGACATAAAAATCCATCTTACCACTAGGAAGAACACTAGATAAATGGACAACCCAGAATCGGATAATCTATTTCCAGTAAACATTGGTGCCTTGTTGTACCACTACTCTACTTTTATATTTGTACATTCATTGTGCTTTATTTTACTGGAAAGTAATACATTTGTATCGCAATATTTGATATTTGATTTTACAATGAAAAAGTATATATACATAT
>NW_026297158.1:0-271 GCF_001194135.2 Octopus bimaculoides
CTACGTACCAGCATATAAACACACACATACATCATACATTCTTACATGCATGCAGACATTCTACATTCATCATACAGACATACTTGCATATAAAACATCCCACATCATACATATATACACACACTTACATATACACATACATGCATGCATACATACATACACAGGCATATACATATACACACATACACTCATACTTACACGTATATGCACGCATACATATACACAAATATACATGCTTACATATGCACATACATACATATACATACATACA
>NW_026297159.1:0-205 GCF_001194135.2 Octopus bimaculoides
ATATATATATATATATATATATATATACAGGATGCATAAAATATTTGAGGACAGGTGTAAGTTTATAAAAAAACAAAACAGATATATAAAAGATAATAAATTTATTTATCATGCAATAGTCCAATGGATTGAGATCTAGGGAATTAGAAGACCAGATATTAGGGGTTATGTGATCATGAAAATTTTCAGCCATCCATTCCTGTGT
>NW_026297160.1:0-306 GCF_001194135.2 Octopus bimaculoides
TGACCGTCTTGATTATTGTAGTGGTGGTAGTGGTGGTAGTGGTGATTGTGGTGGTGGTCTTGGTGGTAGTGGTGATGGTGGTATGTAGGGTGGTGGCTCTGATTACGATACGCAGAAAAGTAAATATGGAAAACTATTAGGAACTAAGGAAATAAATAATAGGGTACATAGATAGATATTGTATAGATAGCTGGTTAGACAGAGAGACATAGATAGATAGCAATGTGTGTATACACACATACACACACACATATATATAAATGAATATGCATATATATATATATGTATGCTTAATATATATATATA
>NW_026297161.1:0-223 GCF_001194135.2 Octopus bimaculoides
TATGTATGTATGTATGTATATATATATATATATATGTATATATATATACACACAATCACATAAATTATATGTTATATATTAGATATGTATATGTGTGTGCTTATACATATGTATATATACATAGATGTATGTATCTATATCATGTATATATGTACACACATACACATATATACATATGTATGTATATATGTGTATATATATATATGTATATATATATATATGT
>NW_026297162.1:0-477 GCF_001194135.2 Octopus bimaculoides
TCATCATCATCATCATCATCATCATCATCATCATCATCATCGTCATAGTTACCATCATTATCATTTCTATATTATCATCATCATCCCTGTCATCAACACCACTATTACGACCATCATCAATATTGCCACTGCTGCCACTACCATCCTTGCTCCCATCAACATCCTCATCGCTATCATCTTAAACTTTGCCATCATCATCATCATCATTGCTATAATCATTATCATTGATACTGTTATGATTGTCACTATCATTACCATCACAGCTAACCATCAGCATCACTATTGCCATCATGGTCATCATTGTTATGTTCGTCCTCCTCATTATCATAGTCGTCATCATCGTCATCATGATTGTCGTCATTATCGTTGTTGCTGTAGTCATCCTCATCATCATCACTGCCCTCCCCCTCCTCCTTGTCATCATCATCATCATTGTCATCATCACCATCATTGTCGTTGTTGTTGTCATCGCCGTTG
>NW_026297163.1:0-357 GCF_001194135.2 Octopus bimaculoides
ATGGCAAAACATACTTCTTAAATGTGTCACGTAGTGGGATTAAAATCGGAAAAATGTGGTTGGGTAGCAAGCGTCTTGAGGGGTACAATTCCTCATCTTATACATACTAATTTCACTTGTATAAAAGTCAGAATAGATAGCTACGATTCAATATCTTTTCGTTATTGGTTTGCCTAGCCAAGTATGATCTCAGGCACAGCAATAACAACAACAGCGTCAATATCAATAAAAATATTAAATGTAAATAATAATTGTTTGGGGCTATTTATCTACCAATATTTACAGATTCTAAACACATGCCAACAGGCTTCATCCTAAGGCTATCGATTACAAATAGGATTTTAGATCTATTTTCGA
>NW_026297164.1:0-630 GCF_001194135.2 Octopus bimaculoides
TATATATATATATATATATATATGGTGTTGCAAAAAATATTATCTCCCATATCTCAGCGATGTGTGAATGTCTGCAGCGTATTCCCAAAAGACACCATCAACAATCTTCATCAGCTTTGTCATCACTTATTTCTCTGCGAAACAAAAACATATGATTGTACGATTGTTCGGTAAAAATATCAATATCTTCTAGACTTATCTATGTTTCTAGCATACATACTTATGTGCATGTATCTGTGTGTATGTATTCATGTATGTATGTGTGTGTGTATGTATGCATTATGTATGTTTGTGTATGTACGTGTGTATGTATTTATGTATGAAGTCGAGATGCTGTACCACAAAGCTTAGTATTTATGATGTGTGTAAGTCCTGACGCACGGATATTTGTGTAAATAAATATTGAAATAAGGACACCTACGCATATATTTGCCTTTCGCGATGCACAGAGATATTTTTCCCCGTGCTTAATGTTCTTCAAATACACAGTCACGCACATATATGTAAGCTTATATATTAGGCGAATACATATACATATAATATACACATAGGCTTATACATTACACGGGTACATCCACGTAATATATACACCAGATGTGCCATCAAAACTCTTGATTGGACCATGTCAGG
>NW_026297165.1:0-531 GCF_001194135.2 Octopus bimaculoides
CAGCAGTTCAGCAAAAGAGTCCGATAGAATAAGTACTAAGCTTACAATAAGTTCTGGGGTCGTATTGTTCGACTAAAAAGGCGGTGCTCCACCATGGCCACAGTAAAGTGACAAGTAAAAGAATAAAGGAATAAAAGAATATGGTATATATAAATATCTGGGCACGTTCGTAATATAGTTAGTAGCAGAATCGTTAGCGCGCCGAACAAACTACTTAGCAGCATTTCGTCCGCATTTAGGTTCTTAGTTTAAATGCCGCCGAGGTCCACTTTGCTTTTCATTCTTTCAGGGTCCTTAAAATGAGTACCAATCAAGTACTGGGGTCAATGTAATCGCTTTACTCTCTTCAAAAACTGATGAACCAGTGCCAAAATTTGAAATCATTCTTTTTAGTAAGGCGGTGGGATGGCAGAATCGTTAGTGTTCCGGCTGTGTGGCAAGAAGCTTGCTTCCCAACCACATGGTTCTGGGTTCAGTCACGCTGCGTGGCACCTTGGGTAAGTGTCTTCTACTATAGCCTCGGGCCAACCA
>NW_026297167.1:0-262 GCF_001194135.2 Octopus bimaculoides
TACATACATACATACATACATACATACATACATACATACATATGCTCTTATTGAAAGTATAGAGTTTTGACTAATAAAAACAAGCATGAACTTATGCATAATTATTATTATTATTATTATTATTATTATTATTATTATTATTATTATTATTATTATTATTATTATTATTATTATTATTATTATCATTATTATCATTATTATTATTATTATTATTATTATTACCATTATTATTATTGTTCAGTAGTTTTATTTTTATCACGTG
>NW_026297167.1:4341-5348 GCF_001194135.2 Octopus bimaculoides
TGTGTGTGTGTGTGTGTGTGTGTGTTAATTTTGTGTTGTAAATATTCAATGCTATTAACAACAGATGGAGACACCAAACTAAAAAGTTGAATAAGCCGTTAGATGAAACATATAACCAAAATGAATTTTGTGGAATATGTACATGCACAAACACACATACATACACACACACACACACATGTATACACACACACATGTATACACACACATACGTACACATACCTACATACACACACATGCACACGAGTGAGTGAACAACGAACAGAAAGTGGAATTAAACACATTTGGTAAAAGTGTCTTATATATTTTAGTAAGAGTTTGACTTAGTTCCATATGACTTAGAATTTGGTAAGAACATTGGACGATCCCATCTCTTCAAACACTGAAAGGAAAGTAGTCAATCGTAAAGAAATTCAATATGAAATTACTTTTTTTTTAAATCTCACAACATGAGATATTCAGCAACAATACTTTGTAGTAAAGATTGTTTGCCAACATAACATGGCAGTCCTGGTTTAGGACGAATGTTGCTGTAATTTAACCCCAGGAGACATCGTCTCCAGCTGACTATACGACACGATTTGTGTCCTTATATTTTCGAACAAGGGAATCTGGCACCCCCACTCAGATATTGTTTTGAGCTGAGTGGGGGTGCTAGATTCCCTTGTGTAAACAACACACAGAAGTATTAGTTTAACGCTCAGAAAGGTGAGAAAGTCTTTTACGTTTCGAGCCTATGCTCTTCGACAGAAAGGAACACAGAAATAAGCACAGAGAGAAAATAAAAATGATTATTCCGAAGCATATTCACCATCTACTTCAATTACTGCTTCCCATTTGCTTGGCAGACGGTCAGACCGTCGTCTAAAGATGCCTCTGTTAAATGTTGTTATTGTTTTTGTTTAATAAAATTTATTGAAAAAGCCGCAATAATTATGCACCAACCTAATATATAAGATAGATAGATACATGTGTGTGTATATATATATATATATATATATATATAT
>NW_026297167.1:5644-6376 GCF_001194135.2 Octopus bimaculoides
TATATATATATATATATATATATATATATATCCACATCCACTCAAGCACTAACAAATTATACACACATACATGCATACATACATACATACATAACATACATACATACAATATATCCTGAAGTATTATAACAGTTATCTTTTTTTTTTATTGTTGCAGAATTAAAATCCAAATTTCATTTGTTTGAAATATTTTGTTGTTTTTGTTGTGATTATTATTCTTTTTTACTCTTGGCACAAGGCCCGAAATTTTTGCGGAAGGGGACAGTCGACTAGATCGACCCCAATACGCAACTGGTACTAAATTTATCGACCTCGAAAAGTTGAAAAGCAAAATCGACCTCTGCGGGATTTGAACTCACTTGTGATTATTATTGTAATTATTATTAATGGTTTTCACGTCAGACAAATTACTTAGTGATATTTCGTCCATATTTATATTCTGAGTTCAAATTCAGCAGAGATTGACTTTGCCTTTCATCTTTTCAGGATCGATAAATTAAGTACCAGTGAAACACTGGGGTCACGTAATCGACCAGTCTCCTTTCTTACAAATTTCAGGCCTCGTTTACTGTGTGTGTGTGTGTGCGCGCGCGCGTGTATGCATGCGTGCACGGAATGGCAAGTTAAAAACATTTTTAAAATGCACAGACGAGCGGAAAGCAGACACACAAACTTACGAACTCCTCATCAGTTATCGGTCAGTGAGTCAAACGCAATTTCGTGCCTTTAACG
>NW_026297168.1:0-686 GCF_001194135.2 Octopus bimaculoides
CACCACCACCACCACAATTATCATTGTCACCATGTCACAAAATATTTTGCTTGATTCTCTAACAATTGCAATTTGATATTGAATAAAAGAACAAAAGACAAAAAAACAATGAAATAATCCCCCCCTCCCGACGTTGTTGTTTTCTAAATGCCTCTAAATTCTTGATTGTTTTTCTTGAAATTAATCGAAATACCATTTTATGTTAGAATAATTTCATTGAGTTATAATCCAGAGAGATCAACTTCCTTACAAAAATATACAGTTTGGTTCTTTAACTAAAATCTCTCTTAAATTCTTGTTATTTTCCTCCACAAAAATAATTAATTAAAACTTCTTGGTTGCAAAATGGTTAACAAACGTATGTTGATTGCAAAATATTTAAAGGAAAGGGGGGAAAAAAGAAAAAGAAAAGGCAAGAAAAATAACGAAGTCTGTAGGGTTGCATAATTAAGTTGCATTCATTTGTGATAATGTTTTCAGCTGTTATTTATATCTGCAAAAGTAATTAAACAACTAATTAAATGAAGAGACTATTCACAATGGCAAAAGTTGCTGCCAAGCAAAACAAAAGAAAATGGAAAAAAAAAAGACAGAAAAAATGGGAGCTCTTATGTGGCTGGTTGATATGCTAGAAACAACAGAACCTTCCTCAAACTGCATTTTAATATATATATATATATATATAT
>NW_026297169.1:0-553 GCF_001194135.2 Octopus bimaculoides
ATCTGGTAACTGGGTGCCTTCGCTGCTGTCTACCTATCCCCTTCTTATGACTAATATCGTGCACTTATCTATGGCACATTTTATGACTATATCTTTGCTGAAGAGACTCACAGTCTGTATTGTGTGAAGCAATTCAGCTGAAACAATCCACCGTTTCGCACACCATGCATCTTCAACAAGATAACGCGTGGAAACGCATCTATTTTGACCACAAATTGTATTCAAGAGAATATTTCTACTAACCGACATTATCCTTCTGATATTGCACCTTCAGATTTTCAACTTTATTTGTCGTGCTCCAAAAGTCTGCACAGTATTTCGTTCAAAAACGCAATGGAGCAGAAAATGTTGCTCGATAAATTTTCCTAGTCAAGTCCTGGTGATTTTGCAGTCGAATTGTAGACAAACTTGTGGAACGTAAGTCATGAACAACAAACAAGAATTTATCATTGATTGATCTGTTAACTGTGATGATGTAGAACACAGATCAAATCGAATAAAATATCAAACGAAGTTATCTGAAGACACGATACTTAAAACTATAGATATATAG
>NW_026297170.1:0-416 GCF_001194135.2 Octopus bimaculoides
TATATATATATATATATATAAATATATATATATATACACACACATATATAGAAAGAGTATATAAGCCAGGTACACATGCACAACAGCTACACATAAAACAGGTATATAAAGTGAACAGATATACATATAAGACAGGTACATGCATAATACAGATATACCTATAAGACATAAAAGATGTACACATACAAGACAGGTAGATGTGCAAAACAGGTAGACACATACAAGACAAATACAGGTACAATACAGGTAAATATGTAAGGCAGGAGCATGTACAAGGCAAATACAAACACAAGAAAGGTACATGCACAAGACAGGTACGAGTAGAAGGCAGGTAGAACCAAACCCAACAGATGTTCCTGAAGTCTAATAATATTGAAAAGCAACAAATCTACACACACACACACACACACACACAC
>NW_026297172.1:0-216 GCF_001194135.2 Octopus bimaculoides
ATGCATATATGTATATATATGTATATATGTATACGCATATATATGCACATATTTATGCATATAATACATATATAATAATACAAATAATATGTGAGTATATGCATATATACGTACATGTATGTACATACCTACATCTACATGTATATATAGATGCATATCTATATATACAGAGCACAGAAAACAAACAGGCCACATAGAGAACATTTCCTTCATCAG
>NW_026297173.1:0-341 GCF_001194135.2 Octopus bimaculoides
TATACACACGCACGGACACACACCACATACAGCATTTGCACAAAAAGTCATTCATCGCAAAGGCACATACACATGTGCGTGAGAACATATGCACGTACAGTTTAGTATACACATGCACGCTTGTGTTCGTATACATATACATAATCACAACTCCCTAAAAAGCGAGTACCTCATTCACTTTCACTATCTACCTGTCTCTGATAAATACATACATACATGCATGCATGCGTGCATACATACATACTACATAATACTAGATAGATAGATAGATAGATAGATAGATACATATATACCACATACATAGATAGATATACATACGCACATACTATATACATACATAT
>NW_026297173.1:544-650 GCF_001194135.2 Octopus bimaculoides
CATAATACATACATACTACATACATAATACATACATACGTACATACATACGTACATACATACATACATACTACATACATAAAAGCGTACATGCGTACATACATACA
>NW_026297174.1:0-524 GCF_001194135.2 Octopus bimaculoides
ATATATATATATATATATATATATATATATATATAAATGCAGACGTCTACCTAAATGTTGGGTTAAAACATGGGAAATACAGCAGAAGTTCTACTATCGTATTACACACAGGATCATGCAGGAATATGTTATTAAGAAATTCGTTCCATAACGACATGGTTCCAGGATCGATCTCATTGCGTGGCGCCTTGAATAAGTGTCATCTTCGGTAGCTTAATATTGGTCGATACCTTGTGAAGAAAATTTCGTAGACGGAAAATATACAGAAGCCGATCCTATACCTCCAGCAAATTCCAGCTAATTATCTACACCTGGATATATTCCTGCAAGCAATAATTCTTTACCTGTTAGAGCTATGATGCCCAAAGAATGACAGTGAAATGAAATACCATTTAATGTCTTTTCCAAGCAGTGCTATTAAGTTCGTCACGGCCTGAACGTGTCTGTGTATGTTTGTGCACAGGTATGTGAGTATGTGCGTATGTGTGTGAGTGTGTGTGTGTGTGTGTGTGTGTGTGTGTGTG
>NW_026297175.1:0-2295 GCF_001194135.2 Octopus bimaculoides
ATTCACTCGCTTTTATATACGTGTGTAGATATGTATTATACACGCACACATATACACACACGCACAGACACATTAATTCATACATTCACACATTTTTATATATATGCGTATATATGTATTATATATAGGCACAGGAGTGGCTGCATGGTAAGTACCTTGCTTATTAACCACATGGTTCCGGGTTCAATCCTACTGTGTGACACCTTGGGCAAATGTATTCTATAGCCTCGGGCCGACCAAAACCTTGAGTGGATTTGGTAGACGGAAATTGAAAGAAGCTCGTCGTGTATGTGTGTGTTTGTGTTTGGCCTCCAATATCGCTTAGCAACCGATGCTGGTGTGTTTACATCCTCGTAACTTAGCGGTTCGGCAAAAGAGACGGATAGAATAAGTACTAGGCTTACAAAGAATAAGTCGTGAAGTCGATTTGCTTTATTAAAGGCGGTGCTCCAGCATGGCCACGGTGAAATCACTGAAACAAGTAAAAAAAACATACACACACATGTATTATTTTATGTAGTCGTTGGTTTGTATAGCTACCGGTCATTCTGGGGCATTGCTTTGAAGCGTTTTAGTCGGACAGATCAACTCAAATACTTAGATTTTTTTTTTCTTTTCAAAAATTTAGATAGTCTGTCGGTCTCTTGCTAAATAACTCTGCAACGTGGACGGAAACAAACCAACACCTGCTGTCAAGCGGTGGGAAGGTGGAGACAAACACACACACACACACAAATAATCATACGATGGGATTCCACACAGTTTCCGTCTACTAAATCCACTTCGCATTTGTTGGTCGGGATTGTAATACAAAATACTTGACAACCGGTATGGGTTTGTTTACGTGGGCCCTATCTTAGTCGTTTAGCAAAATAGACCGACAAAATGAGATTGTTCATACGAATTAGATATTTAAAAAAAATAAGTTTAAAAAATGTACTGTGGTCAATTTATTCGACTACAGCCATTCAATGCAGTGCCCCAGCATAGCCGCAGTCCAACTACAGAAACCAATAAACGATAAAAGATAAAGAATACCGTAAATCCTCGAGTATAATCCGCACTTTTTCCCAAAATTTAAAGGTCAAAATCCCTAGTGCGTACTATATACGAGATTAAAAATGAAAAATATTTTCTAAGCAAAATTTTCTAAGTGATAAATATGTAAAGGCAATTTACTTAATATTTATTTTTCACTAACGTTATTACTGTTATTTCTTTATTTTCTGCAAACAAAGTGTACAAAAAAGCTACACGTTTGCATTATGTTATAAATACAATAATAATAAAGGACGTTACCGTATATATGTTTACAAACCAAGGACGTTATATAGACCTCCTTGACTCAAGTTAAAGAAGGGGTGCGTATTATACGCAAGGTTTAGGTTTTCAGAGGTACAACCCCCTAAAAATCCCCTGCTTATTATACTCAAGGGCGGACTGTACTCGAGGATTTACGGTAATACGTTTCGAACGATTACAAGTGTTGATAAAACGCATTTTAAAAGTATTTGTAGAACACGTAAAAAGCAACAAATGGAAAAAAAAGAATAACAAACAAGATGAAACCCTTGGTGAATAAGACTTTATACTAGGTTTTCATAATATTTATTTTCGCTGTTAATATGCGTATTAAACAGAATCTAAACGACCATACGCTTTTTCATACATCTTGAGATATATACATAAATACATATATTGTATGTACATATACATATATATATATATATGCATACATATATGTATCTATATATATATGTATATATATATATATATGTATGTATGCATATGTACAGATATATAATATATACACACAGATATAGAGTAATATGTTTTTAGAATAGCATCTGTAATGAATTTTGCATTACGTCCCATGCTAAGCAGACGAGCTGTTAGGGAGTTCGAATGACAGAACCTTCTTTGGTTAAATATTTATTAGTTCAATTAAACTCTGTACAACACACGTACACACGCGCATCTCCACACACATACACACACACACACACACACGCATATATATACGCGAATGGATATATATATATATATATCATAAAAGACAATACATTCCCGTATGCATAACTAAGCGTACACAAGAATGTATACACACACATGTATATATATATATATATATATATATATACATACACACACACACACACACACACACACACACACACGCATATATATGCAGTGATACCTCGCAGTACGAGTTTAATTCATTCCATGACTGAGTTCGTCTTATAACTTACTCGTTTTACAAATCAATTTTCCCCATTGAAATTAACTAAAATATAA
>NW_026297176.1:0-268 GCF_001194135.2 Octopus bimaculoides
ACATATATTTATATATATACATATATATATATATATACATATGTGGGCGTGTGTATATATATATGAATACATCCATACACTTACATACATATATGTGAGCGTGTGTGAATACACACACACACACAAACACACATACACACACACACAAACACACATACACATACACACACACACACACACACACACACACGCACACACACATATTGGTGAATTGTTGATTTTGCATGTCTATATGAGCATGGTGGAAAATTTGAAAGTTCAAATATCT
>NW_026297177.1:0-826 GCF_001194135.2 Octopus bimaculoides
AAAAAAAAAAAAAAAGAAAAAATTGATGAACACACATCACAAGTTTTTTCGAAATTTTAAGTTTTATTTTGTAGACATATGTGATGCATGTCCGTATTTTAAGTGTACGATTCCACCAATTTTGTTTTTCGTAATAAATTCCGATGCAATCGTAATCTGCACACTCTGAAGTGCATTTGTAGAAAATTTCATTTAAAATGTCCGTTTTCTGGAGAAACAAAATTGAGGAGGACATACTTTTGTTGACGTGTCATATATATTCTTTTATCATTTTAATGATTTCAGTCGTAGAACTACGACCGTGCTAGAACACCGCATCATCTCTGCCCCACCTCTCTCTCTCTCTCTCTCTCTCTCTCTCTAAATATATATATATAAAACGTTAAAACCAGACTGTTTTAACTTTATTCAACTAATATATATATTTATTCAACTAAATGCATTCACACAAATTCGAAACAATACACACACACATACATACATATATACATATATACATACACAAGCACACATACATATATATATAGATTTGTAGTGACGTCATATTGGCGCCAAAAGGCATAGGCGCCATTGCTGAATCCTTAACCACGCATGCGTGGTTTTCAACATCGAAGCGTTCCCGCTATTAGACTGTCTCTTTACCAAGCCTGACAACGACCAAGCAAGACGTCTAAGCAAGCTCTCCCGTTTGAGTGTGGTTGAACCAAGTTGTCTCTACAACGACACCAGCTCGAAGAACCGTACATCTACGTTTCAGGCTACTCTAAAACCGGACTATTGGAAGCTGTTTTATTTTCCACCGTACAATAAATATTTGTTGTTGTTG
>NW_026297178.1:0-325 GCF_001194135.2 Octopus bimaculoides
TCAGCACAGGTAACTGACCTGGTAGGCATCTATTTGCTATCATACATACAAGAAGAATTCCCAGAACACAAAGGCGGATTATACAGGGACGATGCCCTCTTCATAATAAAGAAACCCTCAAATAGGAAATTAGGGCTTATCAAGAAAAAACTACACAAATTCTTTAAAAGATTTGGACTATCTATTTCTATTAAAAAGGAACACACCTCTATTAGCTACTTAGACGCAAACTGCAACCTAGCCACAGGACTCCATGAACCCAATACAAAACCCAACACAAACCTCAAATACATAAACACTTCTAGTAACCACCCAAACTTTATTA
>NW_026297179.1:0-218 GCF_001194135.2 Octopus bimaculoides
AATGTCTTATTGAATATATGAAATATTGAATATTAAATATATAAGGACTATGAGACTGACGCGCTGGCTACTGCGCTACCGAGGCTATATATATAGACACTCCCTTAAAGACACTCCTATTCCTTCACAAAAAACTTTCACTATACTCCTTCTTGCTAAGACTAGGAATAATCTCCTCTTATAGATGTAATAATCCATTCTTCTACTATTACCGTCTC
>NW_026297181.1:0-210 GCF_001194135.2 Octopus bimaculoides
AATAGCAGTAAAATGCACAGTTACATTTCAGTGAGTACATAACATTTGTTAATGCTTACTTGTTCGTCACCTCTCCGTTTCTCTTGGCCGGAGAATGGAAGAGTTACTGGCTTATCTTCATTTGCATCGGGATCTTTTGGTCATTTTCACTCGCAGCTCTGAATTCATGACAGCATTTTCCAGCAATGCCACTCAACGGTACCTCTCAAA
>NW_026297182.1:0-436 GCF_001194135.2 Octopus bimaculoides
GGAAAAAAAGCGAGAAGTAAAAAAGAAACAAAAAAAGAAATTAAAAAATGGAAAGAACATAGTGCCATGATGGTGATGATGATGATGATGATGGTGGTGATGATGAAATCCTGCCAGTAATTCTTCAAGTCAAAGAGTGGAAGGTGCAACACACAATAAGTTTCGTGTAACTGCCAAAGCTACCATAATCAACCGGAATCGACTGGAATCAAGCGGAAGGCAATGTTTAATATTGCAATGATTATTTAAAAGACCACCACCACCATCCACACCCCATCCCACCACCACCACCGACAGCAACAACTAACCAACACTGCTATGAACTGCTCCCACTACCACCACCACCCCTTCTTCACTATTATCTCTACTACCGCCTCCACCCACACAAAACGCTACCACCACCATTACCAAGCACTTCATCACCAAACTACAACCA
>NW_026297183.1:0-489 GCF_001194135.2 Octopus bimaculoides
GGATGGATGGATGGATGGATGGATAGATGGATGGATGTATGCATGTATGTATGTGTAAATGGTTGTGTATTGTTCATATATGCACTGGAACATGTATTTCAGTATAAATATATATGTGTACAATACATATAAATATAATTATACATATCTACACATATATACATACATACACACACACACACACACACACATATACATACATACACACACACACACACATATATATATATATATATATATATATATATATATATATATATATATATATATATATATATATATATATATATACATACATATATATATACACACACACATACACACCACACACACACACGCACACATGAACACACACACACACACAACACATACATATATATATACACACTCATACATATATATGTATATCCATAAATACATATTTGTGTAAGCATCCATATAGGTATTCATGTATGTATATGATATGTATATATATATATGTGTATATAT
>NW_026297184.1:0-250 GCF_001194135.2 Octopus bimaculoides
ATATACATATATATGTACAAATATATATACATATATATGTACAAATATATGTACATATATATGTACAAATATATGTACATATATATGTACCAATATATATACATGTACCAATATATATGCATATACATGTACCAATATATATGCATATACATGAACCAATATATATACATATACACGTACCAATATATATGCATATACACGTACCAATATATGTGCATATACATGTACCAATATATGTGCATATACATGT
>NW_026297185.1:0-108 GCF_001194135.2 Octopus bimaculoides
AGATATATATATACATATATATAGATATATATATACATATATATAGATATTTATATACATATATATAGATATATATAGATATATATATATGCATATATATAGATATAT
>NW_026297185.1:133-248 GCF_001194135.2 Octopus bimaculoides
TATATGCATATATATAGATATATATATATGCATATATATAGATATATATACAGATATATATATAGATATATATAGATATATATATATGCATAGATATATATATATGCATATATAT
>NW_026297186.1:0-268 GCF_001194135.2 Octopus bimaculoides
GGGCAGAATATTGAAGCTGTACAAATATAATATTTTGTTTCATACCATGTTTATATTAGAATAGAGGCGACGTTATTATGTTCTCACTGTGTAGTTCCAAGCTTACATCCGAAACTCAATAAATTAATATCTCTAAACTTACCATTAACAAATCTTAGCAGTAAACAATCTTTGAGAATTGCGTGCCTGGTATAGCGTAATATTACATGGCGACTACACAGTGTCAATAGCATCATTACTTAAAAGAACTAACAGCACTAATGTAACT
>NW_026297187.1:0-1014 GCF_001194135.2 Octopus bimaculoides
GGTCCTTTTATTTTTGCCAAATAAAACACGCACTATATAATAAAATAGTATCGTGTATGTTTTCGTGAGTTTACCTAAACGCTAGTTTTACCAAAGCAAGAAAAAAGTCAATACCTTTTGATAAAGTAAATATCTAAATATATCAGACTGTAATTCCAGCATACAGCATTCAGTTACTCAGTGTTTAATGTCCAAGCCTTGGACATTCTCAGAACGGATTCCTCAATTTTCTAGACTTTATTAGCACAGCATTTTAAAATACATTTTGAATTTTGGTGTGACCCTTGTATAACTAAGCTGGACGATTAATAAGGCACAAGGCTTCACATAATAATATTATTATTATTATTATTATTATTATTATTATTATTATTATTATTATTATTATTATTATTATTATTATTATTATTATTATTATTATTATTATTATTAATAATAATAATAATGATAATAAGGACCCAAGACATAGCGGACGAGAATAATAAAAATAAAATAATAATATATATGCGGCATAGGTATAATATTTGTCGTAAGTTTCTTTCAATATAACTATACTATACGTCATAATATATTTATGATATTGGTTCTTCGTAACAGTAATATACTCATCATTATTATAGTTATTGATCATAAGTGATATAGTCATCATAAAAAAATAGCTGAGGAATACTGGTTCGTGGGTGTTTCGTCTATCATCCTTAAAATAACCCTTATTTAGGGACTTTTCAGCGAGATGGTCTGAAAACCTGAAGAAAATTCTGTGTCCCACCTGAAAGGTCATGCATTATTTATCTTGGTATGAAGTCATCATTGTCACGTACATGTGTTTGTGATGCAAGTGCTTGTTAGACGGGTAGTTATGAGGCGTAAATTAGGCTACATATAGATGTACTCCAGTATCTCTTTAATGGTGTGCGTTGATCTCTCTCAAGAAGAAGAAAATGATGTATATATATATATAATTCCTGTACATCACTTCCAAACCTTCTAATATATATATATATATATATATAT
>NW_026297188.1:0-427 GCF_001194135.2 Octopus bimaculoides
TATATATATATATATATATATATACATTCATGTATATGCATACATATATACATATATATTATATTATGTGAGTGTGTGTCTGTGTGTGTGCATATCTCTGTGTACATACATGCACACACATCCATGTGTATATATATGTATGTCCGTTTGTGTGAATGTATATGTATGTATGTATGTACATTTGTGTGTGTGTTTGTATGCATGTGTGTACGTGTGTATGTATGTATGGACGTATGTGTTCAATCATTAAAACCTGTAAATTAAAATAGACAGACAGAAGAAAACACATGTACCACCTCCACCCATCCATCCACAAACACACATACACACTCATGTATGTAATGTTTAAATGTGTGTGTGTGTGTGTGTGTGTGTGTGTGTGCATGTAAATCTACATGCAGGTATATATATATATATATATATATAT
>NW_026297188.1:1107-1975 GCF_001194135.2 Octopus bimaculoides
TATATATATATTATATTATGTGAGTGTGTGTCTGTGAGTGTGTGTCTGTGTGTGTGTGCATATCTCTGTGTACATACATGCACACACATCCATGTGTATATATGTATGTCCGTATGTGTGAATGTATGTATGTATGTATATGTATGCATGTATGTACATTTGTGTGTTTGTATGCATGTGTGTGTGTGTGTGTATGTATGTATGTATGGACGTATGTGTGTGTGTTTGTATGCATATGTGTGTATGTATGTATGTATGTATGTATGTATGTGTGTATGTATGTATGGACAGACGAATGTATGTATACATGTCTAAGGATACCATAGACAAATATTTAAAGGTAGAAACATAATACTTGCCAAATGAATGCAGTCAAATTATGTCCTTGACCAGGTAGTGTGTAGGTGATAGAGAAAGTTGTCTGACACTGAACAGCAATCTATTTTGGTAAACCAGAACAAAGTCACAGGGGAAAAAAATGTCACAGAAAAAAAACATATAAATGATAATGAATTGTAATATATAAGAATATGCACGAGGGCGTGTGGTCCAGTGATTAGGGTGTTACCTTGAAGAGCATGGGCATATGGTTTCAATTTCCAGACTAGAGCACTTCATTTCATATTGCTCTGGTCCACCATGCTGTAAATGGGTAATGCTTCAATGCACCGGCATTCTGCTCAGGGTGAGTGTTGGCCTGCCTACTTAGCCAACAGAGTGGCATCATTTGAAAGCTAAAACGTTGCAAACAGCATTGTGACTAGCAGTGTATAACAACATCTTATAGTCTGGTCTATAATATGATACTGTAATATACAAACAAACGTGTGTGTGTGTATGTATATATATATATATATATATATATATA
>NW_026297189.1:0-513 GCF_001194135.2 Octopus bimaculoides
TGAGAGTTTCGTGTATTGGCACTTATCAAACACAAATTTGTCCATTGTCATTCTGTAACTTCTGAAGAAATAACTTCTAAAATATGAAATTTTGTCAAAAAGGTTAAGAGTAAACCCTGTTCTATGTGACACATTCTACCAGTATCGGGAGTTTGAAAGTGCTTAGTTAAAAGAAATTAATTAAATAATCTGTATGTTTAATTGAATAGATCCAAAATGGATGAAAGGCAAAGTTGACTTCGATGGAATTTGAACTCATAATGAAAAAACAGACGAAATACCGCTTCTAAAATACAAAATTTTTTCGAAGACATTAAGAGTAAACCTTGTTCTATGTGACACATTCTGCCAGTATTGGAAGTTTGAAAGTGTTTAATTAAAAAAAATTAATTAAATAATCTGCATGTCAAATTTAACCTCGGTGAAATTCGAACTCAAAAACATAAAGACAGATGATATACAGTTAAATAAAAATGGATGGCACCATGAAAGAAAGTATTGAATGTAGATGAA
>NW_026297190.1:0-299 GCF_001194135.2 Octopus bimaculoides
TCCTACGTAAAATACTGTCTATGTGATCTCAAATTTTAAAACAAGCACATCATTTTCTTATGGTTTCTTAAACATTCCCTAGAGCATCACTATGTACAAATCCAAATATAAGGTACCCTAGGCATAACACGTACATGAACTTCTAACTTGTTGTCTCTTGAGGTCTCTGGGTGAGACTTAGATCCAACTTGTACAAATGCAAAACAAAAGTCAAACATAAAATAATATTAATAATAATATCAATAATTATATTATTATTATTATCATTAATAATAATAATAATAATAATAATAATAATA
>NW_026297191.1:0-204 GCF_001194135.2 Octopus bimaculoides
GTGATAGTAATAGTGGCATTAATGATGGCGGCAATAGTAGTGGTGGTCATGGTGGTGATGACAGTAGATGCGGTGATGGTGATGCTGTTAGCAGTGATGATGGTGATGGTGGAGGAGGTGTTGGTGTTCGTATCAGTGGTGGTGGTGGTGGTAGTGGTGACTGCGGTAACAGTAGCAACTATAACATGGATTCTTATTGTTGAG
>NW_026297192.1:0-351 GCF_001194135.2 Octopus bimaculoides
ATATATGTGTGTGTGTGTGTGTGTGTGCGTGCGTGTGTGTGTGTGTGTGTCAGTGTTTGTGTGTCTGTGTTTGACCCCCTAGTATTGCTTGACAACCGATGCTGGTGTGTTTATGTCCGCGTCACCTAGCGGTTCGGCGGAAGAGACGGATAGAATAAGTACTAGGCTTACAAAGAATAAGTCTCGGGGTCGAATCGCTCGACTAAATGCTCCAGCATGCCCGCAGTCAGATGACTGACACAAGTAAAAGAGTAAAAGATTATATATGCACACACGCACAAACACACACACATACACACACACATGTATATATACACATGCACATACACCTGTGTATATATATATATATAT
>NW_026297193.1:0-263 GCF_001194135.2 Octopus bimaculoides
AAATGATAGACCACTGACTGGACACCGTAAGAAACGTAAAATTGAACGTCGGACAACGATTGGCTGTCCCTTGACCGGTCATCGTAACAAATGCAGCGTCATTAACCAGGAAACTAATGAAAACGGTTTGCTTCGAGGAGACTCTAATCGTGAGAGTAAAATCAACGCCAGGCGTTCTTGTGCGGCGGCAAATGTTGAATCAGTCATAGAAACTGTGGCAGACGACAGCCTACCAATAGACTCATTTTGTGCCTCCACTGATG
>NW_026297194.1:0-497 GCF_001194135.2 Octopus bimaculoides
ATATATATATGTACATATATGTGTGTAAGTATATGTGTGTGTGTGTATAAACATACGATCCGGCTTCTCGTTATTTGCATACATTTATATTCATTTATCCTCCTCTTTTATATCGATATTCCAGTGTTTATCTATTCGTTATGTTTTTTTACGATCAATTTACTTGACCGAAGGCAGATTGTGTTGGTCTATCAACATAATAATCAATATAATAAGATTTGGTGCTGTATTTTGAGCCAGCAAAAGTATTTAATTATCTCGAAAAAACAACAATAATAATAATAATAATAATAATAATAAAATGAATGGCAAAAATCAAAATTAACAATGTCTGCCAATGTTTCTGTATTTCTTTCCGGTTTTCTTCGTTTTCTTACGTATTCTTTGTTTCTCAATGTCCATGGATCGTGCAAGTTTGTCTGTCTGTCTGTCAGTCTGCCAGCGCGTCATGCGAACTTACTTCGTCCCCACTTTCAAGTTCGTGCCTCACAGCGTTC
>NW_026297195.1:0-961 GCF_001194135.2 Octopus bimaculoides
AAGAACGACCCTTCATCATTTGTCAGCTGTACTTCTACTCCTCATTTCAAACACTGAACGAAAATAGGTGTCTTCGAAGGGCAGTTGGTCCTGCAAACCAAATCACAATTTGGAATTTGCAGAGGGTCAAAGTTGGTAACAAAAACAAGACAGTGGAGTCATACAAAGAAACTGAACGAAACAAACATGGAGGGTCGTTAGTCGAGACATTATAAATTATTTTCAGGATCCAACGGAATCTAGGTATTTTAATAATACTTTCTGTTATAAGCACAAGGCCTGAAATTTGTGGGGTGGGGGTAAGTCGATCACATTGCCCCCCATCACTTAACTGGTTCTTAATTTATCGATTACGAAAGGACGAAACTCAAAGTCGAGCTTGGTGGAATTTGAACTCAGAATATAAAGATGAGCGATATACCACTAAGTATTTTGCCCGTCGTGCTAACCATTCAGCCATGTCACTGCCTTAAAGGTATTTTAATAATAAGGATACCAAGACAGGGTTCAGTACAGTATATCCGCGTATCAACGGTATATGTGGACATTGATGTAAATACTAATGTATAGACAGACTTGTTCTTTCACTTACAGCTACATTCACATGGACAGACCAATCGATATAAGTTCCCATGTATATGTTAACAAGCACAAAGGTATGCTCAGGCATGCAGTGAACATTCCACTTTAAGTTCCAGATCCAATGTAGGGAAGGCCCCCAAAGTGGTGTAGTATAAATCAGAGCACAAATGGGTTTCATACACATTTTATATTTATGAAGAAATCAATTATATAATGAATAAAAAAAAGCATTTTCCTCATTTGAATTAAAATTAAAATTTGAATACAATATTTAGGATTCTGCTCATGTGGCACGTAGGAAGCTTCCACTCAAACTGCCCAACGCATGTCATCTTGGAAAACGGACGTTAAACAATGATAGAGATTATGTATGACCCCC
>NW_026297195.1:1403-2017 GCF_001194135.2 Octopus bimaculoides
CATCATCACCATCATCATCGTCGTCATCATCGTTTAAAGTCTGCATTCCACGCTGGCATGGGTGGGATGGTTTGACAAGAACCGGCCAGGTAGAAGCCTGCACCAAAGTTCTGTAACTGTTTTGGCAGGATTTTTACAGCTGGATGCTCTTCCTAGCACCAACCATTCAACAGAGTGGACTTAGTGCTTTTTATGTGGCACAAGCAGAGACGAGGTCAGTTTTAGTAACCCTAAAGATATCCATATAAACACACACACTCACAACCATGCGGAGATGTTCGCCCACAAAGGCACACATGCACCTATGCCCCAACAGTACAAGATGGGTCAAATAAAGTGAATTCCACTTTCTTTCATATTTTATAAAATCTACAGACATGAAGAAAATACTGAAGTATTGGGTCCTCCCATAAACAAATTTTAAGTTCAATTTCATGAACTAATAGTCGGAGGAGGACGGGTTAAACTACCTGCATCAACTTGCTATAAAAACAGGTAGTAATTTTACATTGTGCTTATTCTTAGTGCAAGCTGTGAAAAATGCAGTTCGATTTTAACAGTTAATTTTTCAAAACTGTAATAGAAGTGACAAAAGAGCATATTCGGCATATTTT
>NW_026297196.1:0-469 GCF_001194135.2 Octopus bimaculoides
AGTGAGAGAGAGAGAGAGAAGGGGCACGTAGAGAGAATGGGTGAGAGAGGGACACGTAGAGCGAATGGGAGAGAGAGGGAGAGATTAACTGAGGGTCCGTATGTATGTATGTGTGTATATGAGTGAAGCAGGGAAGAGTAGAATTGGCAGCTAGCCAAGCATTACAAGAGCCTAACAATATGTAGATACAGTCTCCAGTGCCCTACTTCTGCAGATTTGCCCCTCTCTGACAATGCTGTTTAATGGTTTGCTTTCTCATATCTACCTCTGTCTACCCATATTCTGTGTTATTGCATGCAGTATTTACTTCGGTACCTTGCTAATGTCTGCTACAGATGCCACACATTGCTACTGCGTGCATTAATAAGTAAACTACCACTTCCCTACACATACATTATGTACGGATGTATATATGTGATATGTGTGTGTGTGTGGATATATACACACATATGTACATATATATATATAT
>NW_026297197.1:0-453 GCF_001194135.2 Octopus bimaculoides
CATATATATACACACACAGTCACATGTATGTTTATATATAAATCTGACCCAGTGAACTGTTGTTTTGAAAAGATCTCAGTTTATGTCTGGAAGGTCGGAGTGTCAGTTTGACCTGGCATCCATGTCACCGTCTAACGTAACAACTGTGTCTGCTTATTCCGATCGCTTTCACATTAAGACGTTACATCTTTGACACACCACAGTTTAACTACACGGGTTCCTGCCGTCTCTTACAGCTATTTCCTATTTTTATTAATCTGTGAACTGCCTTCGGCAAAATCGTGTTGCGTTAGAAGCGGGAAGAGTTTAGATGTGGTAATTAAAGAAGTATTGTTACAGTAAGTTCTGAAATTTTTATTCAAATTTGCTGAAGGTGCCGAGATCATTCACACATGCATACACAAAAACACACACACACGTACATAGACTTCAACACACACATTTTCACCATCA
>NW_026297198.1:0-513 GCF_001194135.2 Octopus bimaculoides
CATAATGCCTCTCCCAAGGTTTAATTGTATATATATATATATACATATATCTATATATATATATATAAAACTTATAAATATATATATAAAACTTATTTGTGTGTCTTTCCTTACTAACGATCAGGCCGGATTCCAAAAGTAACAGGAACGCTGGGACCGGAATATTTCTGCGCAAGGTGACTATATCGAAGGAGATGATATTAAAACTTATATATATATATATATACATATATATATGTTGGAGAATTTACGAAAAAAACAACAGCAGACGAGGACAGGTGGTGTAAACAACAAAAGGATGTATTAGTTTAACGCTCGGGAATAGAGAAAGGCTTTAACGTTTCGAGCTACGCTCTTCAACAGAAAGAAATGAGGAGAAAACACGGAGAAAAAAAATTGAATGGTTTGGTCAGCGATCTATCAATAAAAATAAGTAGTCCGGGAACTTTTTGATACCACCTCTTATGTATGTATGTATGTATGTAAGCATGTATGTATGTATGTATGTATATA
>NW_026297199.1:0-1834 GCF_001194135.2 Octopus bimaculoides
ATATATATATATATATATATATAGGTATATTCGTATGCATATATACACACACACACTTACACGTGCATACTTTATATTTATGTAAACATGTGTATGTATGTATGTATGTATGTATGTATGTATGTATAGAGAAACCGACAGACAGACAGACAGGTAGATAGATAGATAGGTAGGTAGGTAGGTAGGTAGGTAGATAGATAGATAGATAGATAGATAGATAGATAGATAGAAAGATGTGTGTGAGAGTGTCTGTATGCATGTGCTTGGTGGGTTGGGGGGGGCATGTGTATATAGAAAAAAGAGATTTTCGATAAGATCTGGAGAGCATCTATTGAATTCCGGATTCTGGAATCGTACCTCTTTTGATAAAAGACTTCTCTTCCAAACAAAGAATTCTCCATAATAATGGAAGATCTCGTTTAGAACGTGTTTGTATTAAACAGAAAAACCACTACATGTTCAGTATTGCCATCTAATGTTCTTTATAATAATGCCTTCAATCACTATTAGTCTGATTTTATGTCGATGTTCGATTCTCTCTCTCTCTCTTTCTCCCTCTCTCTCTCTCTCTCGCTCTCTCTCTCTTTCTCTCTCTCTCTCTCTCTTTCTTTCTTTCTTTCTTTCTCTTTCTCCCCTTTCGCACTTTTCTCTCCTTCCACTCTCTCTCTCGGTCTGCCTTCCTTTCGCCAGATATTTATGCACACGCATATATATATATATATATATATATATATATATATATATACATATATTCACACACAAATATATATAAGTATATATATATAATATATGTATATGTGTGTATGTGTGTGTGTGTGTGTGTGTGTATGTATCAACGTAACGTGAGAGAGAGGGAACTATGCATTTCCTTGTTTTCTTCACCTCGCCCCCTCTTTTCTTTTATTAACGCTGAGAGAGTTCTTTTCATTCTGGTTTCATGTTGGTCTGACACTTGTTTGTAACTTGTCTGAAAAGACACCGGAGTGGAGGCTCAACAAATAGAAAGAAATACGGTGATCGATAGTTAAACAGCGTCCTTTGTTGATCTTTCCCCCCGCCCCGAATTGCTTATTGACTTCTCTGATGGGGGAAAAAATTGAAAAGAATTACCAAGAAAGCTGATATGTACAAACATACTTCTGTGTGTATAAATGTCTATGTATAAATACATACAAACGCACACCATTGCGCATATCTTATACATATATGTCTGATAATGCTTCTATATATATATACACACACATATATATACACATATATACATATATGTGTGTGTATATATATATAAGCATCATATGTGTGTATGTATATATGTCCATTGATATATACATATATATGCTCATACACACGCACATATACAACACACAAAAATTACAAACTCATACTTACTTACAAATATATACACAAAACTGGTAAATTTTTAAGTAAGGCATATAGAGAGGAAATAGAAAATAAGATAAGAGATATTAAAAAGAACACGAAAGGAAGAATGAAGGAATAAATAAATAAATTCACGAACGAACGAATAAAAGAATACAAGAATGAACGAATGAACGAATGAATGAATGATTGTAAATGTGGTGTCAGATTGAAGACCGAATTCTATTACCTGAGGATATTTGCAAGGAAGTAAAATGTGAAGAAACTGCAAGGGCGTGGAAGTGTGTTGATACAAAGATTGCGCACTCATTCATGCACTGAAACACACCAGCATATAATCAATGCACACCCACACACACACACTCACACACGCGCGCGCGCACGTGTGTGTGTGTGTATGTATGTACATATGCCTTTAATCCTTAACTGTGAACGCACCTGACATTTTATTGTT
>NW_026297200.1:0-345 GCF_001194135.2 Octopus bimaculoides
CTCAAAATGTGATTATTGAATCTGGCCTTGAAATTACCCTCCGTGAGGCCCACGTATATCTTCGTCGAAACTGTGTCCTTAGTGGATATAGAGTCCACGGTGGCCTCATGGTTTCGGACATGCAAACTCCGTTTAGCGGGCACAAATTTTTATCTCTGCATTAACAGCTGGTTTCATATTGCGGCTTTTGTGTGTCGTGTGCGATTATGTTCTTAAAATTAGCAGTTGAGTTGAAACTTATTTTCAAGTTATGCCTGTTGAAGGATCTTTGTATAATTATGGTTAACTACAAAAGTGTCTGTCTATAAGTGCGAAGAAGTACTTGCCTATATTAAAGGTCACTTC
>NW_026297201.1:0-206 GCF_001194135.2 Octopus bimaculoides
TAATTGCAGATATATAATAAAGTGTGTGAGTGTATGAGTAACAGTGTTGGGGTGTGAAAGAGAGAGGGAGTGTGAGTTTATTGTGCAACGTATAGCCTTAAAAAACAAATGACTCTATAAGTGTATGTGTGTGTCCCCACTTAAATACATGCATGTATGTAGAGACATATGTTACAGTAGACATACATGAAATTATATCTGCTCAT
>NW_026297202.1:0-301 GCF_001194135.2 Octopus bimaculoides
GTCGAACACACGTCAAGACATCCATACTCACAGACTCCTAAACACATACACACAGAGGACAACCTGATATAAACAGAAAAATAAAACAAGAGAAGAACAACACGTAAGATGGTTGTGATGAAAAATGCTTCATAGTTTCTCTGGATATGATGCGTTTCAAATAGAGGGTAGACATTAAACAGAGGACAGGTGGACATGCGGACATTTGGACAATGTAGAGACGAGTACATTATTTCAAATGGACTTTAATGAAGACACTAAGGTAGAAACATAATAAAGAGGTGACAAATATACTTACGTG
>NW_026297203.1:0-231 GCF_001194135.2 Octopus bimaculoides
AGTTTTGTTTTAATTGAAATCATAAAAACCTATTTGGTTCATGTCTCTGAACCAGTTTGATCTCGTTATCCAATAAAACAAAAAAATATAATAAAATACAAAGAATTTCAGCTTTTGTATTTGAAGCCAGGGTTACACACAGCATCTATGGATGTGTGTGTGGTGCTGTAAATGGTGATTCCATTCATGAGGCCAGAGACTGATAATATCAGTCCAAGTCAGCAATCTTCC
>NW_026297204.1:0-259 GCF_001194135.2 Octopus bimaculoides
TATATATATGTATGTATGTATGTATGTGTATATATATGTATATATATATACGTATAGATGTAGGAAAATAGGCAATAGAATTGTACTATATAGAAATATCTAATTACGTCGTGTTCGAGTGTGTGTCAGCATACGTGGAAGTACACTTAAAAACCTATAAAATTCAATTACACACCAGTAAGGGTGTGTGTCTCTACGCATGTATGCGCACATAAATATCTATATGTACATATATATATACATATGCATATATATATAT
>NW_026297205.1:0-283 GCF_001194135.2 Octopus bimaculoides
TATATATATATATGTATAAAGTGTGAATGCTGGTGCATGCATACTGACTTTATTGTGTGCAAATCTGCGTAAGTCTGTTTATGGCCGCGTGAATTTTTAAAATGTACGCATGCATACTTGAGTGCATGTTATATGTATATGTGTGAATATACATCATGTATTCATTTATCATTCATAAGTATTTTCACAAACACACAAACAAACTTCCAAACACCCACACGCACACACACATATATATATACATATGTATGTATATATGTATATATATGCATATATATATATA
>NW_026297206.1:0-279 GCF_001194135.2 Octopus bimaculoides
ATATGTGTGTTTGTGGTTGGTGTCACCTTGTTTTGACATCGCGTGATTGTTGTAAACAAGTGTCACTGGCATGCAAGGGTATCTTTTGTTAACAGTCTTCTGAGTGAAACATGTGCAGCCATGAGGAAATATTACCTTACTCGAAAACAGGTGAGGGCTGGCAACAGGAAGGGATAATAACAGGAAGGACATCCAGCCATTGAAAGTCTGCCTCAACACATTCCATCCAACCCTTGCGTGTATATATATATATATATATATATATATTGAAAAAAAAGT
>NW_026297207.1:0-466 GCF_001194135.2 Octopus bimaculoides
TTCTAGTACTATTTCTATATACTTTAAGATAACCTCTCTCTCTCAAATATTGTGCACCATCGATACCAGAGGACGGGACTTTGTACAGCGCCAAGTTGAGGCCAACAAGAAGATGAAGATGCGCCGAAACTGGCAGCTGGAGGAAGTTCGCCTTCTTGTACACGCATGGAACCTGGCCAAAGGATCACCAGCAAATGATCTAATAGCCGAAAGCCTAGATAGGTACAATTTCCACAGGTCAATGGCTCAAATTGATCGAAAGAAACTGGAGCTCATTCGCTCCTACGAGCTCGTGAAACCGCACCTTGACCTCCTAGAAGGCATTATGAGAGACACGGACACAAAAATGGACACTGAAGACCCTGCACACTGTGCTCAGGCTCAGGAGGACCAAAAGGATCACCAAGACAAGGCAAATGCCACCAGTGCTGTAGCCGCTGATGAGGGATGCAATGACCATGGTGAA
>NW_026297208.1:0-194 GCF_001194135.2 Octopus bimaculoides
AAAGCAACAAAACTTGAAAATGCTTATTTCGTGATTTCCAATCGATTTTGGACACTTTTAGGTAGTTTTCATCTTTTCAAAACCACTATTCGTTTTGAAGTCTAGATGGTTAATATAAGCTAGATGGGTGTTAAAAACATCATATTTATCAAAGCGTTCATCGAAGTCACAACCGTTTTCAGAATACACAAACT
>NW_026297208.1:204-590 GCF_001194135.2 Octopus bimaculoides
ACAAAATTTGGCAAATAACCATGAAAATGCAACAAAACTTGAAAATGCTTATTTCGTGATTTCCAGACGATTTTAGACACTTTTAGGTAATTTTTATTTTTGCAAAACCACTATTCCTTTGGAAGTCTAGATGGTTTAATATAAGCTAGATGGTTGTTGAAAACGTTATATTTATCAAAGCGTTCATCGAAGTCACAACCGTTTTCAGAATACACAGACTCACAAAATTTGGCATATAACCATGAAAAACCAACTAAACTTGAAAATGCTTATTTCGTGATTTGCACTCGATTTTAGACGCTTTTAGGTAGTTTTCATTTCTGCAAAACCACTATTCATTTTGAAGGATAATATAAGCTAGATGGGTGTTGAAAACATTATATTTA
>NW_026297209.1:0-769 GCF_001194135.2 Octopus bimaculoides
GCTAGCTTCCTGGTAATAAATCGATATTAATTAATATCTGATTTTTACCCAATGTTTTAATATATATGTATATATATATATCTAAACATAATATTTCATTAGTCACATTGCTTGTAATTAGATTTTCCCTAATTAACGCATATATTATACATATAAACACAGACATTCCTACACACAAACACACACGCATGTCATCATCATATTTATGGTTGCCTTCCATGCTGGCATGGGTTGGACAGTTTGACAGGGTCCGATCATTTGGAGAACCACATCTTGTTATAGTGTCTCAGTTTTGGCATGGTTTCTATGGCTGGGTGCTCTTCCTAACACCTGTGCACCTACAGGTGAAAATCAGAGCAGCAAGAAATTAACTTGAGCAAAATAAAATAATTAATCTCTACTATGGTACTGAATACCCTTTTCTTTGATAGTTAACATTAAACAGGCATATATATATATATATATATATATATACATATAAGAATAATGGAAAATGGACACAAACGCTCAAGATGTTATCTAAATCATTTATATCACCTTATTACCAACATATGTTTCGATAGATGCATTAAAATAAACCCCAGAGGAAGAATAATTTGGAAAAATGCATCAATCTCATCAGGGAGGAGGGAGCGCTAACAACACCATCTGAGCATGATCACTGCCACAGCAGTTGACTGGCTTCCATGCCGGTGGCATATAAAAAGCACCGTTCAAATGTGATTGTTACCAGCGTCACCTTACTGGCACTTGTGCCGGTGGCACGTGA
>NW_026297210.1:0-307 GCF_001194135.2 Octopus bimaculoides
TATATATATGGAACAAAAAATGCAGCACACGGTACACAATTACAAATACAAACAACAAGAAATAAAAACAAGTGTGAATCAAATTGAGCTGGAGTGTATGAAGTGAAAGCCTAAAGGCAGGAACATAGATGGACATAAGAGGTATTGACGGCCAGCTGTCAGGCCAAGAAATAAAGTTCGTTGCTGGCCGGACACCGGTCACGTGGAAAGAGGAGAGATGGGTAAGGGGCAGCGTGATTGAAGGATGAGGCGAACTCACTTTAGAATACGGTAATCATTAAGGGTGTATATCTTAATTATATATATA
>NW_026297211.1:0-534 GCF_001194135.2 Octopus bimaculoides
ATATGCATGTATATATATATTTATGTATATATCTGTATATATTTATGCATCTATGTAAATGTATGTGTGTGTGTGTGTGTGTGTGTGTATCTACTAAATATATCGTCATCTATCTGACTCCCTTACTGAGTTCTTAAAGTACAGCTGTTGATACACAGAATACAAAAATCTCCGATAATAAATGCTTGTCAGCATTATTTGAGAACAGGTGCTAGTTCTAGCTGTGAGTACTCTTGTGAATGACAATCACTGTTTCCCCTATATAAATCTTATAGGATACATCTGATTGAGTGGCTGACAGCAACTGTTGGCTATCGCTAAAGCAAAATATCAGATAGAAACACTGTAAATAACATAGATTCCAAAGTTTCTTAATAAACATACTTCACAACTAGAGGCCAATTAATGTATAATTTCCTCTTGAAGAATGACGTACGCTGGCATGGCTTCACACCTGTGGAGCTAACATGTAGCTGTGAAAGTATATTGTGAAATTGTGCGTCTTACAAATCTGTTTCGTCATACATATATATA
>NW_026297212.1:0-388 GCF_001194135.2 Octopus bimaculoides
CATCCACGTATTATAGTATAATGTACTTAAAACTACATTAAACAATATGTGTGCATGCAGGATGGCTAAATGAATAAGAAGTCTATTTTACAACCACACAACTGCTGTATAGCATCTTAGACAAATATTTTCAACCTAAACTTTGGAAGTTAAATTGTGTAAACTGAAACTTCGTTGAATCCCATCAGATGGATTCTATTTGTGATTCAATGGTTCAGTTTTCTCACACACTGTGTTATGGCAATTCTGCTAAATGACTATTTTAACAGAGCATGTATCTGTTCAGTATTCAGCCAATAACATGCTAATTCTGGAAGCTTGTAGTTCAATAGAATGAACAACTGAATAATTAATATTATTTTCTGCTCTAGGCACAAGGTCAAAAATT
>NW_026297213.1:0-252 GCF_001194135.2 Octopus bimaculoides
TTAAATGTTCAAGTGAACTAAAAGTGACCCGTTGTGGTTGCAATAGCAGTGATTGGAAATGTTCTGCATAAATTCATGTGAAGTGACTGTTTTGGATATATCGTTTTCAAAATTTGCATGGGTGTTATTCTAAGGCCCTTGTGATATGTGGTGGATGCATTCAAAAGGGGTTTATACTTTGTGATAATAAATGACTCTTTGTTAATGTGCTGACTACAGGTTGTATCGTCCATGAATTTATACGGGGGGGGG
>NW_026297214.1:0-236 GCF_001194135.2 Octopus bimaculoides
CGGACCCCCACTAATACCCACCAGGTAAAGAAAATGATCGCACATGCACTGGGAGCTAGTATATAGGTCACCCTAAAAGGCCACACCTTTAAATTTAACAAAAAATTATACGCCCAGGACGAGGGGGCAGCCATTGGTGTTAGTATCGCCGGTGATGTGGCCAATCTCTTCATGGTATTGTGGGATAGAAGGCTTAAGGAAGGCCTGACACAGAACTCCATACTCGTGAATGTGTA
>NW_026297215.1:0-1148 GCF_001194135.2 Octopus bimaculoides
CCAGTGTTATCACTACTTTTTACATCTTCAAGGTCCAAAAAATTGACATCAGCAATATGTATCATCTCACATCTGGCCAAACTTGCTCAGATTTGCCTCAATCAATCATGCCACTTGTCACAATCCTGCATAGCATTTGGCAAGGGCAGTAAACAACATCCCACAAGTGCAGAAATACTGTCTTTTGGTGTGCAGCTGAGTACATTCATGTCAAAGTGTCCATATGAGTATCACTAATGAGTTCTTGCTTAGCTCTCTAGCAATGTTCTATAAAGTGCATTCATCTCTCTCTCTTTGCTTGTCTATCTCTTGGGACTCTCCAGTGGTATGGCACACACTTCTTTGAAGGTCATCTAGTTGTGATGGATTCCAGATGACACTAAAGCCATCAAGAACTTTCCAAGCTGTTGCAAATTGAATTGTGCTTTGGGTATCCATCTGAACATTGCTGACTCTTCTGGCCAATCTGTCCTCGTTAGGCATCCTCATACTCACATAGTATCAATGGTGTTGCTGTTCCCACTGTCTCTCACATGGTTGAACATACTTATCAGCATCTAAGGATTTTCACCTACTTTTATGTGGATGCTATGTTGCTGCATAAGTATGTAAAGGATCTGCATATTTTCAAGGGTTTTGATTAATTGTGCTTATTAAACCCTTCCAATTGAAATAAATGTATTTAATCAAGGAAGTATTGACATATAGATAAATACCTCCAGCTGTTTTCTCAATGTTATGTAGAAGGGTGGTAGCTTCTGCAAAAAGTGCAATCTCATCATATTTTTGTGGATGGATAGCAAAGGAAGGCGGATTTTGTCAGAGTGAAGTTGAGTTTTTCACTGCTATCAATGGATGTGTAAAGGATGTAGTCAAGGCAGATGATAAATATAAGTTGTGGTAGAGTATTGTATTGTTTTGTAAGATGTCTGCATTGATATCAAAGTATATCCATAAGGTGATTGAACTTTAACTCTTGTGTTCTTGTAGAGCATCAGTACAGTTCCTGATGTTCATGTGCAAGAAAACAATTTGTTCAATTCTGTCTCAGTGTACAAAGTTAAAAGCTTTTGAGAAATCTACAATTAATACGATTGCCTGCAGATCTTTCATCTTTCTCACCCTGCTGATATCACAAACATTGAATA
>NW_026297216.1:0-246 GCF_001194135.2 Octopus bimaculoides
ACCAAGACAGGAAAAAATGGACAGTGAAAACAACATTCAAAAGCCGTAAGTGAAAAGTATATATATATATATATACATACGTATATTATATACACATATAAATATACATACATATATATATACATATATATTATATACATATATATATATTTATACATACATATTATTTACATATATATGTATTACATTTGCACATTATATATACATACATATATATATATATATATACAAATATATACATATATA
>NW_026297217.1:0-708 GCF_001194135.2 Octopus bimaculoides
GGTAATATATGAATGTAGTATATATGTATAGAAATATATGAATGAAGTGTCACACTCGCTGGTGGTCGCTGTCAGTAATTGCATTTAGCTTACGGAGTTCTTGTTTTTATAACTATCAAAAAGCAGCCAGAAGGATAGACATAACGTTGAAAATAAATGATTTCGTTGGAGGTCTTTTATCTCAATTCCAGCCCCTGGTGGCCTAGAAGAGGTTAGAAGGGTCAAGTGGCAAATACATTATTCTGCTTAGCGAAATCATCTGGGAAATTACAACTGCTGTCATTCACAGAAAAACTATTGTTTTACCGTGAGAAAGCGCTGTTGAAATGTTAAGTGAAATTTAGCAATCGAAGATCGAATCCACGCTATGCCTGCATGAAGCTTCCACAAATACGTTTTGCAAAAAAAAAAAATTATCTACTGTCATAAAGAAAGTGTAACTGTAAAAATGCAGAATTATCGGAGTAATGGGCATTCAAAAAAGAATGTATGTATAGAAATGTATCAATGAAGAGATTCAAATTAAGGAAGTGCAATAATAATGTTTAGCAGTTCAAAACTGAGAGTAGTGAAATGCAGAATGAGGTCGGCTGATCGTGAGAATCAAATATTGATCGCCTCACTAAAACCTGCAAGTGGTATGGGTTATTTCTCTTGAGTTGTTTAAATAAAATATTAGTAATATGTAGTAGATAGGAGGATCCATTG
>NW_026297218.1:0-201 GCF_001194135.2 Octopus bimaculoides
CATACACACGCACACATATATAAGCATAATTTTCCATTACGAGAGACTCCCACGCAAATTTATTTAAATCGAATAACATGCACATCGAAAACTATCGGTCTCATTCTCTCATGCTGTAACCAACCAAAAAATCACACATCACAGAGATATAACAGATCTGTCTATCTATCTATCTATCTATCTATCTATCTATCTATCTAT
>NW_026297220.1:0-231 GCF_001194135.2 Octopus bimaculoides
TATATATGTATATATATATATATATATATAATGTGTGTGCTTGTGTACGCTTGTCATGTTTATATATACGTGTGTATGTATATATATATTCATACACATAAAACGCATATATGCCTATATATGCATGTATATGCATGTGTGTATATATGCATATGTACGTGCGTATAAGTATATATGCATGTATATGTATGTGTGCATATGCATGTCTATGTATGTGTGTATATATATATA
>NW_026297221.1:0-143 GCF_001194135.2 Octopus bimaculoides
TCTAGCAGCTACACTTCCAGCGCACCCTCCCCCACTACTAACTTGGTCACATAGATAGCAGAAGCTATCAACTAGGTCTAGTTTTTCTCCCTCAATGAGACAGAAGTTGTTTTCTGCACATTTACAGTGTTTATTGCACCTGA
>NW_026297221.1:153-271 GCF_001194135.2 Octopus bimaculoides
CACCTGAACATCTGCCACATACAAAAACTAACTTCCTAGTTAACCTGCTTATGATATTGCTGCACCTTTTATGTGTTCATAGCTTATACTGGGTACATCTTATAGAGTTTCTACCTAC
>NW_026297222.1:0-604 GCF_001194135.2 Octopus bimaculoides
ATTCGAAGTTTTCTTTCCTTAGTCGAGTACCAGATTATCTTCGCAATTTCGGCTGATCATATTCGAGATTGCTCCAATCTGACCAGTCCCAAGGAAAAACTAAGTTAAGACCATTAGATTCCTTGGAAGAAAGCAGCGAATATATACAAAAACAGGGACAGAAAAAACGGACAATGTTACACAAATACAACAAAAATGATAGCAGGACATAGCAACAGGTGTCTTTCGACTAAGGACAAATTAAACGAAGCTGGCGTGTGTGGAAATAAAGCCTTACGGCAGGGATACAAGATTTCACAGGCACAGGGAGGAATATCGATGTTGCACGGACAACGGCCGGCCAAAAAGAAAGACCAGGCTTGGCCGAACGCCGGTCACGTGGGAAGAGAAGTGAGAGTAGTAGAGGCAGAGGGACAAAAGAATTAAGGAGGGGGCGAGAAAAATGACAGGGACACCGTGAAGTGAAAAGTGGAGGGAAACTGAGCAAGAAGAGAAGGCAAGGAAATGTGAAAGAGGGGGAACGAAAGAACCAAGAGTGGAATGAACGAATAAGCGTGAAAGGGCTGATAGACAGAAATAGAGTCGTACAAGATTTAGAAAAATG
>NW_026297223.1:0-305 GCF_001194135.2 Octopus bimaculoides
CCTAAACAATGGATTTACAAATACAATATCCCTATATTCACTCTCTATTTGCTATCTTATCTAAACTACCTATTGCGTAACAATAGTCTCAATCCGTCTCCTATGAAGGGATGAAAATAAATATCCTGGAAACAGCTGTAAGACCTGTTTATAAATGTTTTATAATGTACACAGCTTTGTTTTTTTTATCTCATTACGAAAAGTAAATCCTTATATTCACACGCTGATAAATGACCTACGTTAGTCCCTTTATTTGCATAATCACCGAATCTGGAGCTTAACTATGGTCTATCCATAGCACTTAC
>NW_026297224.1:0-421 GCF_001194135.2 Octopus bimaculoides
CGATTGCAGGCCCAAAAAAAGCATTAAATAGCTGAAGGATTAAAATTAATTAAAGGAAATACTAAGAATGTCTACCTGCTGGAAATAACAGTCAAAATTTTTATTTAAATCGCCAAAATACACTGATGATAACTACAGAAATCAACCGAAGGCAAGTCAGGTTAAGACAATCTTCTAACGTATATTTAAGTATTTGGACCCACGTGGACCTATTTCTGCACTAGCAAAAATAGCCTTAGCTTCTTCAGCACGCGTTACCATGACAGAGACTCCCAACCTATCGTTTTGAAGTCTGCGCTGCAACTGATTCGTTTTGCACCGAAATCATAGCAGCCACCAGTGTGAAAATAATCTCGATACAGGAGCATACAATTCACATACATACATACATACATATATATATATATATATATATATATAT
>NW_026297225.1:0-270 GCF_001194135.2 Octopus bimaculoides
AGATCTATTCGTACACATCTCTCTATATTGTTTCAAGTAGAGATGTGCGCAGAAAAGGTGTTGTGTTGTATCGAAACATTCCTACATTTAATACATAAATTATCCCCACTACGCACGCAGACACTGACACGCACAAACTCACACATGCACACACACGCAAACACACATATGTTTATTGCATGCATATATTTTATATTCCTCTTCATAACTAACAATATACATATTATATATACGTATATATATGTATACATATATATATATATATACATA
>NW_026297226.1:0-299 GCF_001194135.2 Octopus bimaculoides
ATATCCCTAATATCCTAGAAACAGCTGTAAGACTACCTTTCTCTTTATAATGTCCTATAAATTCCATACTGATCTGTACTCGACTATTGCTTTTCTCTCAAGCATACGGATATTGAGTTCTAATACAAAGTTATTAACACGGTTCAGGGTTCCGGGCTCAATCCTACTGCGTGGCACTTTGGTCAAGTGTCTTCTGCTATAGCCTCGGCCCGACCATATATATATATGGGGGGAGTGAACTACAAGGGGGTACCCAAAAGAAACTGGAATTTTGCAATATTTTATTCACTTAGTTTTAC
>NW_026297227.1:0-326 GCF_001194135.2 Octopus bimaculoides
AGGAATAAATATATATATATGTGTGTGTGTGTGTGTGTGTGTGTATATCTTCTTTACTCTCTTTTCTCCTCTCTCTGTCTCGGTTCTTCATACACACACACATACACGCATACACTCACAGATTAAAAAAACACACACATACATACATACATGCATACATACTTGCATACACACACAGATACACACAAGCATAGATATATATTTATATGTGTCTGTGTCTAGATGTTTTGTAACAATAGCAAGTATTAATATTGTAGTTAGTGTTATTGTTACCAATCCGCCGAGGTCGACTTTGCCTTTCATCCTTTCGGGGTCGATAAAAAAAG
>NW_026297228.1:0-411 GCF_001194135.2 Octopus bimaculoides
AAGAAAGTAGCGAATGTATACGAAAACAAGGACGGAAAAAGACGGAGAAGGTAACACAAATACAAATAACAGGACATAACAACAGGTGTCTTTCGACTAAGGACGAATTAAATTAAGCAGACGTGTGTGGAAGTAAAGTCTTACGGAAGGGATACAAGATTTCACAGGCACAGGGAGGAATATCGATGTTGCACGGACAGCGGCTGAACCAAGAAAGAAAGGCCAGGCTTGGCCGAATACCGGTAACGTGGGGGGGGGGAGAAGAGAGAGAGGTAGAGGCAGAGGGACAGAAGAAATAAGGAGGAGCGAGAAAAAGGACAGGGACACAGTGAAGTGAAAAGAGGAGGGAAAGTGAGCATAGAGAGAAGGCCAGGAAATGTGAGAGAGGGGGAACGAAAGAACGAAGAGTGG
>NW_026297229.1:0-260 GCF_001194135.2 Octopus bimaculoides
CACACACACACATGCTCAGCCACTAACTCATACATTAATTCATTCATACATATATACATACAAATACATATTTACACGCATATACATACTTACATGCGTACATAAATGCATTCATGTCTACATACATGCGTACATACGTGCACACATACATACATATATACATACATACATAAATTTATTCACGCGTACAGGCATACATGCATACATAGAGTAATACATACATACATACATACATGCATACATACATACATACATACATA
>NW_026297230.1:0-964 GCF_001194135.2 Octopus bimaculoides
ATATATATATATATATATATATATATATGAAATTTTCAATCAATAACTAGCAAAAAATACATAAGGACAACAAAGAAAAAACAATTATTTTTTTCAATTCATCTTACACCTCTCTGTAATAAAGAATTCCTCCAGACAGAATCAAATGTTATTTCCCGTGATGCATCTCATGAAGAGTGTGTGCGTGTGTGTGTTTTGGGGGTAACATTAATTAAGGAACGCAAAAATTATAAATAGAGAAAATACTGATATATTTTATCTGTTTGAAAGAATCTCCCCTTTAATACAAATGATACTAAATGATAAAAATATAATGGAATATATTTACATTTTATATATTTTTCACACTTATATGGAGTTTGCTGATCTGATTCTAAATTCTACACCAACAATAATAGTAATAATAATTTTGAATAGAAAAAAATAGTGCTATATCAAAGAGAGATGATGATGATGCTTTGCGTAAGAAGCCAAACAAGTTGGCTGAAATATATTTCTGTTTTGTTTCCATCAATGATGAGAAGACTTACACATACAGAAATTAAAACAAATTAAAATATATATATGATATACATGTGTGTGTGTGTGTGTGCATGTCTGTGTGTGTGTGCGCACACAAACAAACAAATACATAGATAAATATTCACACATGCATATACATATATATCAACAAAACATACATAGGCAACTATATGCATATATACATATAACATATGTACTCACACTCACACACACACACACATATATATATATATACACTCACACACACACATACACACGCACACACATATATATCATCATCATCGTTGTTTAATGTCCACTTTCCATGCTAGTATGGGTTGGACAGTTTGAATGATGACTGGCAAGCCAGAAGGCTGTACCAGGCTCCAATCTGATCTGGCATAATCATGCAGCTGGGAAGGGAATAGCTCAATCGTATATATATATATATATATATATATAT
>NW_026297231.1:0-402 GCF_001194135.2 Octopus bimaculoides
ATGTATGTATGTATGTATGTATATATGTATGTATGTATATATGTATCTATCTATCTATCTATATACGTATATACGTACGTACGTACGTATGCATGTGTATGTTGCATGAAAGTATGTACTTATGCCCATTGTGCATGCGTATATGCCTATACGTATGTATGTATGTATGCATGTACTTAGATATGTATATGAGTACTTAGGTATGTAACTGTGTAGACGGGTCAGTGTGTGTATATATGTATATGTACGTGTGAACGGATGTTTCCGTGCTGATATGTGTGTCTGTGCAAATGGTATATATGACTGTTACTCTGTCGACAGAGTAACAGTTAAATATACCACTTGAACAGACACACATATCAGTACATAAACATACGTTCACATGTACATACACATATATAC
>NW_026297231.1:412-793 GCF_001194135.2 Octopus bimaculoides
GTACATAAACATACGTTCACATGTACATACACATATATACACACACAGACCCGTCTACACACTTACATACATAAATACATACGTACATACATACATGCATGCGTATAGGCAAGCACGCCTGCATATGCATGTACACATATGCATATGCACGTACATGCACACATAATACATACATACATAATACAAACGTACAAACATACATACGCACATATATATCTACATGCACGCATACATAAATACATACATACATACATAGACACACACACACACACACATACATATATACATACATACATGTTGTGGCCAAGAAACTGTACAATAAAATCCGCCCACAGGATAATCCCGGGGCTAAGGAGATGAAAACCCATAATGAGGTAGAGG
>NW_026297232.1:0-741 GCF_001194135.2 Octopus bimaculoides
TACTCATATATATACATGTATAGCAAAGCTCTCTATACATACGTGTATACATATATTACATGCATACACGTACCGTAATAGATAAATATATGTAAGTATACGTGCGTGAGTGTATGTGCATGTGTGTTTCTAAGATATGAATAGCTTCATATGCGATTAAATATTATGAGACGAGAAGCTCTGTCAACATTTGTGAAGGAGATGTATATATAGCCAATACGTGGTCATGAGTTTTAAGGTCGATTAAATCGCCAGCATTTAATAGCTGGTACTTATGTTGGCGATCAGCAGAATTTAAAATTAGAATTGTATGATTTACATACGATATACCACAATTTAGAGCTTTTATGGTTGCTTTTATTTCTTTTTCTTCTTCATATACACTTAACAATCCATGCACATAGATATCTTTATCTACTGTCCAACAGAATGAGCCGCGACAAGATATTCGGAGTAGCATACTGTGTAAGAAGAAAGCATCAAAATCTGCAAAAAATATTACCTAAAAATCTGCATTGAGTACTTCCATTCATATCTCAGACTACGCCGAATATTTTGTGCGCGAGTGAGAGGGTCGAGTGTGAATGTGAGGGTGTTTGTATGTGTGCATATATATGATTCTATATCTATGTAGCTATATATACTTATACATTTTAATGGATTTCTATAGATTGTTAAATGAATAAATGTATTTATATATGTGTAATTATATATATATATATATATATATATATATATATA
>NW_026297233.1:0-479 GCF_001194135.2 Octopus bimaculoides
TTGCAAAATTATGTGAGTTTCAGTTTTGTGAAAAAGGTTGTGACTTCGGTAACAATTGTGATAAATATAATGTTTTCATCAGACATCTAGCCTATATTAACCCACTAGACTTCGAAATGAATAGTGGTGTTTGCAAAAATGAAAACTATCTAAAAGTTTCAAAAACGACTGGAAAACACGTTATTCTCTTTCGCAAGTTTTGTTGGTTTTTCATGGTTATTTGCAAAATTATGTGAGTTTGATTTAAATGATAATGGTTGTGACTGCGGTGAACTCTTTGATAAATGTAATGTTTTCATTAACTATCTAGCCTATACTAACCCAATAGACTTCAAAATGAATAGTGGTTTGTGCAAAAATGAAACCTATCTATAAGTGTGAAAAAACGACTGGAAATCCTGAAATTAGCATCTTCATGATTTGTTGGCGTTTCATGGTTATTTGCAAAATTATGTGAGTTTGAGTTTTGTGAAAATGGT
>NW_026297234.1:0-259 GCF_001194135.2 Octopus bimaculoides
ATGAACATTTCGATGCAATATCCAGAACGATTCATACATATTATAAAATACTATAAAATATGGGATACCACATCTCATCGGGGCCTTATTGTTATTGTTATTATTATTATTATTATTATTATTATTATTATTATTATTATATTCAGAACGTAAAGACAGACGAAATGCCGCTAAGCATTTTGCTAGGCGTGCTAACGATTCTTATTTCATTATTGCCCACAAGGTGCTAAACATAGAGAGGACAAACAAGGACAGACAA
>NW_026297235.1:0-238 GCF_001194135.2 Octopus bimaculoides
CATACTTATTCAGATATTCAGATTGATGTATATTATTAAAGAAGTACACACGCACGCACCAATATTATACAAACATACGTACGTACATAGATACATGCATATGTGCATACATAATATGTACATACATACATACGTACATACATACACCGATGTACGTACCATTATAGAGTTACATAGTCACACACGAACAAGCACAACGATTACATACACATATATGTACATACTGTTAAAGAGACAC
>NW_026297236.1:0-272 GCF_001194135.2 Octopus bimaculoides
CGATCTCGCTCGAAAGTCCCACGAAGGCCAGCCAGGCGGCACTGGCAACGCTCACGCTCAAAATGGTGCATGTCTTATCTTTTCTTTGGTTCAGTAATTAGACTGCGGTCATACTGGAGTACTGCCTTGAAGACCTCATAGCTGAATGAACCAACCGCAGAAAAATTTTGTTAGTCTGAAGGCCTGGTACGTCTCTCTTTTGTGAACCACCGAGTTACGGGGAATTGGTATGTTACAGGGACGTAAACACACCAACATCGGTTGTCAAGTGG
>NW_026297238.1:0-277 GCF_001194135.2 Octopus bimaculoides
CGGCGTTGGAGAGAGTAGAGATTGAGTTTTTTTAGTCGACCCCAATAATCGATAGTTCTCATGTCGTTCTATGGAATGCTTGTACTTTAAAAATGAGTTGTTTCGTATGGGGAGACCACACGAATGCTTGTACTTTAAAAATGAGTTGTTTCGTATAGGGAGACCACAGTGGGCAGCAGTATTCAAGGTAGGGCCGGGCAAAAGTAGAGTAGAGAAGGATGATGGTGTGGTCATCTCTAGACCGGAAAGTTCTCAGAATCCAGGAGCACATCTTGCG
>NW_026297239.1:0-761 GCF_001194135.2 Octopus bimaculoides
GAAGAAGAAGAAGAAGAAGAAGAAGAAGAAGAAGAAGAAGAAAATTAGTAAGGATTGTATCAATTTTCATTTTATTGAATTTTCCCGAAAATCAAATATATATTTTGAAACAAATGAAAAATCAGTAGTAGTAGTAGTAGTAGTAGTAGTAGTAGTAGTAGTAGTAGTAGTAGTAGCAGTAGTAGTAGTAGTAGTGCGGGGGAGGGCTAGAACAGATAAAACTAAGAGCGAAAGGCACAAAGACACGAAGTAATAAATGAAAGCCGAAGACACAATAATTGAGATCGGAAGAAATATGAAACTAAAAAAAAAAAAAAAAGTCATGTATTTTCTAAAAATAGGGACAGAAGTGAGAGACACATGCAAAGCCTTTATACATACATACTTACCCACATACATGTGGGTGTTCGAATGTTAAGCGCATATATATATATATATATATATATATATATACATACATATATATATGTGTGTGTGTACGTGTACTCAGAGACGCTTATCCACGTATGTATGCGTACTAAACATGCATACATGCATACACTGTATATACATTTTTGATATGCATTAACGCATATATATATATTTATATTGATAACGATATAGGTAAATGTATACAGATATATGTGTACGAAAATATGTATGCGTGTATATACACCTATGTATAACTATGTTGACATATATGTATGTGTGTTTATATGTGCATATATGTCCGCATACATTTATATTTGCCTGCACCTCTCTCTCTCTCTCTCTCTCTCTCG
>NW_026297240.1:0-352 GCF_001194135.2 Octopus bimaculoides
CCCATTGATGTTTTAGCACAAACGCAACAAGCGCCATCTATTGGCTGTACAAGTAACAGATAACCCCCAACTGACACATAAACAAACACACACATATATACATGCATATATAAACATACATACATAGACACATACGGGTATACATACACATACATACACATACATACACATACATACACATACACATACACGAAACAAGGTTCACAAGCAAGTTTATCCAACAATGGATTTTACTCGTTGAATGATGCATGTTTCTGTGTGTCGATCTATCTATCTATCTATCTATCTATCTTTCTCTCTCACTTTCTCTCTCTCTCTCTCTCTATGTATATATATATATATATATATATAT
>NW_026297241.1:0-383 GCF_001194135.2 Octopus bimaculoides
TATATACAACAGGCTTCTTTCAGTTTCGTCTACTAAATCCACTCACAAGGCTTTGGTCAGACTTGCCCAAGATGCCACACAGTGGGACTGAACCCGGAACCATGTGGTTTGAAAGCAAGCTACTTACCACACAGCCACCCAGACAAATTTTGATTATCTTGGTACAAAATGTGTAGTCACAGAAACTAAGAACTATATCATTTTACTGATTCACTGTGCCAAAAGATTTAGTGAACAGATATATTGCACATGCTAACACCTACATATATCCAAAACTTTGTAAATGAATGTTCTCACAGACACATCTCATGTACTCGTTGTCGATGATTATTATATTATACAGTGTGTGTGTGTGTGTGTGTGTGTGTGTGTGTGTGTGTGTG
>NW_026297242.1:0-454 GCF_001194135.2 Octopus bimaculoides
ATATATATATATATATGTATGTATAGTGAGAATACATGTAGATTTAAGCCTGTGCATCCTTGTATGGTTAACTTATATAAATATGGAAGTGCCTATCTTTGTATAGTTAAGTATCGGTAATTGTGATATAATTATATTCGTATATATCATTAAATGCACACTTTTATGCACCAGTATGTAAATATAACTAATGCATATATGTGTGTGTGTGTGCATATATGTGTGTGTGCATGTGGTGTAATGCAACAATATTTATGTCGCATATATAATGATGATGATGATGATGATATATGCATATGTATGTATGTGTGTATGTATGCATATACATATGAGTACATATACATACATGTATAGTATACATATACACAGACATATATACACATATATATATAATACCAGTAAAGCATAAATCCGAAAAAGATGTGTGTGTGTGTGTGTTTATATATATATATAT
>NW_026297243.1:0-250 GCF_001194135.2 Octopus bimaculoides
CACATCACACCACCACGCACACACTAGCACTGACCACTTCCCAGCCCCACGTCCACACACCTACACATACACACACGCACACATCAAGGTCACCAGTCCTCTTCCACTCGCACATACATACTCTCTAATACACACGCACGCTCACCTTCCTTTTGGAGGTCACCATTACTTTATTATCTCCCCTTCTTAGCTCTCCTGTATGACCTCTCTGTCCGGCATTCGCCATGATAGATCGCTAGCCACTACACAT
>NW_026297244.1:1872-2054 GCF_001194135.2 Octopus bimaculoides
ATATATATATATATATATATATATATATATATATATATACATTATATATATATATTTATATTCATTACATATACACACATATATTTACACATAGACATATACATACCTATATACATACATATGCATATAAACATGCATATATGCATACATATGAGAATATATATTCATGTATATATATATAT
>NW_026297245.1:0-201 GCF_001194135.2 Octopus bimaculoides
ACTCACGATAAACAGACAAGAATTACAGCCTGTGACTTTCCAATTGTGTAATTCAAAGAACTTGGTATAAAACTCTCGTGTACTGACTTTCTTTCTGCTGTGATATCTCACATATATATAGACGGCCTGCATTTTATCATGTTCTTATATGTGTCGCATTCACACTCTCACATACATCTTTTATGCCACACAATAACTCTT
>NW_026297246.1:0-234 GCF_001194135.2 Octopus bimaculoides
TCACTAGAGCTGTAAAAATCTGTAAAGCTTTCCAGAAGTTTATCATTTAAGCATATGTGAACGCGTCTAGATATACAAGTACATGCATGACAATCACATGAAACAAAACATACAAAACATACATATATGCACGCATATATACATACACACATACATGCATACACATATGCATACACGCACACAAATGCATACATACATGCATACATACATGTATACATACATGCATACATACAT
>NW_026297247.1:0-319 GCF_001194135.2 Octopus bimaculoides
GCATCCAGCCATAGAAACCATGCCAAATCAGACTGGAGTCTGGTGCAGACCCTCAGCATATCAGCCCTGATCAAACTGTCCAACCTATGCCAACATGAAGAATGGATGTTAAATGATGTTCCCAGGTAGTGTGTCTGCAGAGCATGTTCATCACTTATGGCTACCAGGCGTCATCAGGGATACATACATACATACCCACAGACATTGGTCATCTTGTCAATAAGCACAGACATCTATTCACTTACATACACACAGTCATACACTCGCCCATATATAGTTTGGCATCACTCTGCTCAAGTACACGTACACATCCCACTAT
>NW_026297248.1:0-1154 GCF_001194135.2 Octopus bimaculoides
AGAAACTGTCTAGCAGAGTGTTTCTCGGTGAGGTGGATGAAGAGTAAGGTGGGGGAGCAGTAGTAAGAAGCGAGTAGAGGGAGAAAAAACAAGAGTGAGATGGAAATGAAGGGAGAGGATGGGGAGGTCAGGCGTGTTTGAAAGGCAAGGAAGAGATAATTTAGAACATATGTCACTTTAGTTGGACATCAATTATTAGACTCTTAATTGTTAAAGAAGGTAAATGGTTCAGCAAATTGACAGATATCTCAAACACGCTACTTATGCTTGCGGCAAACACTATATAGAGCAATTTATTGATACGTGGATGTGTATGTGTATATATTTGTATATATGTACATATGTAGGTATGCATGTATATATGCATATCTGTGTGTGTGCGCGTGTGTGTGGATGAAGAGTAAGGTGAATGAGGGAGAGAGAAGAGTGTAAGGGTGATATAAATATATATAAGCAATAGATTTGTGTTTCTTTCTGCTATGAGTATTCCAATTGTTCGCTCAACTAAACTATCTAGTTATTGAATTAGCTTGTAAGAGGAAAGAGGCTCCACAGTTACGTGTACTGTTAACGTAATCCTCAGGCCAAATCAACGAAATTAATATTTCGCAAACGAAATATTAATTTGGCACTATTTTCATAGTGGATGGTCCACTCTGTTATTAAAGCAAAATCAATGAACTCTTCACAAACTTGTTTCATACTCATGTCGCTCCTGAATAGTACAAATCCGTTGATTAATCAGGGTGAAACTTGAACGCAAGTCTGTTGCATAACGGAAATGTAAAAATAAATTCATTCCCATTGTCCGTTCTGTCAATCCAAACAGAACATATGATAAAATGATATACTGCTTAGCCTTATTCAATACAGTGTTCTAGAGCTTTTGTGGAGATTTGAAAGTTAATGGTATGCTAATATCATGAAAGACGGATTTGCAAAGTGTTGTTTTATAACCCTGTGGGACAGTTATATTTCCACGGGGTTCTATATTAAACGGAAACGGTCATTTTGTCAACATACGTCTTAGACTTGGGGCAGTGTCAAGTCCTACTTTGTTGATCCCGAGAAAACATGTTTACTATCTCTCTACATTTAAATTCGTGCAATCAAATATGTTGCTAAAGTAAAGAACAGACATCTCCGTATCATTA
>NW_026297249.1:0-230 GCF_001194135.2 Octopus bimaculoides
CTATATTTTATACATACATACACATACATGCATACATACACACACACACATACACATGTATGTATATAGACACAGACATGCACATATATATATGCACATACACGCGTGCGTACATGCATACAAACATACATACGAACATATGTACCCTAACACAAATACAATCCGACACACAGACATACTCACACACAAACACAAACGCACACAAGTCCTCCAAACACACCCGGACCCTT
>NW_026297250.1:0-515 GCF_001194135.2 Octopus bimaculoides
ATATAATTAAAAAATAATATAATAGTACATTACAAAGGATATGTATATATATAGATATGTATAATTGTGATTTATTCATAATTATAAGCACTCTTCTTTTATATATATATATATATATATATATATATTAGCAGAAGTGCCCAGCATTGCTCAGGGCTTAACTGCTTTAAAGTGCTCGATTCTACTCAATTATGATTATTGAGGCAAAGATTGATATAAGTTTACGCCTAACCAATCGATTTGCAACTAGATAAAAAGCCCTGCAAAAAGCATTGCAACACTCTCAGAAGTGGGTAACAATAGAATGTGAGGTGGCCCTGAAAAGGCTGTGTTATCGTTCTCACAATTGTAAAAATTTGGTAGGTGGTCCTGGAAGGGTGTGTAAAACGTTCACAGGTGAATACAGCATCTTCCTTTTCCACCAACAGCAGCGCACGTGCTGTTACAAAACTTCATGCTCAAAGGAAACAGAATAGATGCCCTATGGAGGAAAGAGGGGGATTAATCATGGGTAC
>NW_026297252.1:0-597 GCF_001194135.2 Octopus bimaculoides
AGTAAACAACTCCCTTTTCTTGACATCCTAATTAAAATAGTCAATAACCATATCTACTATTTTATCATCTATAAACCAATATCTATTATTTAACTCATGCCTCCCCAAACACATAAAAATTAATATACCTTATAATCTAGCGAAAAGAATCTGTACCATAGTTTCGGACACCTATACTCGTGAACGAAGACCACCTTGAACTCAGATCAATACTAATCAAAAGACATTACTCAATATCATTAATAAATGATGGAATTAAACGAGCTAAGGAAATAGACATACGAACATTAAAGGAAGTCAACCGAAATACTAAACCAGACTTTAAAATACTCCCATACATCTCCACACATAACCCTATAAATATCGAATCCTTTAACGTTATCATCCAAAATCTACCCATCCTCACAAGAAATAAAACAATGAACAACATTTTAGGCTCACACAAAATTATCAAAAGCAAAATGCAACCTAAATCATTGAAAAAAATTTTAACCAGCGCAAGACTATATCCATTAATAACGGAAGCAAAAGTGAAATAATGTGATTAACCTAACTGTGGTACATGCCCCCACCTTTTGGAGGGTTCAGAGTTCCACT
>NW_026297253.1:0-277 GCF_001194135.2 Octopus bimaculoides
TATAACTGTATTTTAATACTTTTGTGACAACCAGTACTTAACACAACAAACCTTATACAAAGCTTTACAATCTTTTTCTAAAAAAAGTGAAACCGGTCAAGTCAATAAACATGTTTAAAATTGCATTTTCAAACCTTCTTTCATATACATACATACATATACATATATATCGAGTCTTCAGATATATATATATCTGAAGACTCGATGTTAACATTGGCTACATTTCCGATTGGTAGAGAACGGTGACTGCCTAACAATATTCAAGATGCCAGGAACC
>NW_026297254.1:0-282 GCF_001194135.2 Octopus bimaculoides
GTACGTGCGTGTGTGTGTTTGTGTGTGTGTGTGCGTGTGATTGTGTGTGGTAGGGTATGTGTGTATGTGTGTGTGTGCGTGCGTGTGTTTGTGTGTGGTAGGGTATGGGTGTATGTGTGTGTGAGTGTGTGTGTGTGTGTGTATACGAGTGGTAGTGTGTGTATACGCATCTGTCTGAAAAATAAGGTTGTGTGTGTGCATGTTTGTGCTGATATGTATGATTAGATGCTTTTGTCAATGTGTAAATGTCTATGTACTACTACTACTACTACTACTACTACT
>NW_026297254.1:1822-2050 GCF_001194135.2 Octopus bimaculoides
TGTATGTATGTATGTATGTATGTATGTATGTATGTATGTATGTGTATGTGTGTATGTATGTATGTATGTATGTATGTATGTGTATGTATGTGTGTATGTAAGTAAGTTTGTATGTATGTATGTACGTTTTTATGTAAGTTTGTATGTATGTATGTATGTATGTGTAAATGACCTGTGTCTATACGCATGGGAGTATGTACGTGTGAAAAGAATGAGAGAGAGAGAGAG
>NW_026297255.1:0-212 GCF_001194135.2 Octopus bimaculoides
TTTGAGCATGGCCGTTGCCAGTACCGCCTGACTGGCCTTCATGTGGGTGATACGTAAAAGCACCCAGTACACTCTCTGAGTGGTTGGCATTAAGAAGGGCATCCAGCTGTAGAAACTTTGCCAAATCAGATTAGAGCCTGGTGTAGCTATCTGGTTTCACCTGTCCTCAGTTAAATCGTCCAACCCATGCTAGCATGGAAAGTGGACGTTAA
>NW_026297256.1:0-321 GCF_001194135.2 Octopus bimaculoides
AGCGGTTCGGCAAAAGAGACCGATAGAATAAGTAGTAGGCTTACAAAGAAAAAGTCCTGGGGTCGATTTGCTCGACTAACGGTGATGCTCCAGCATGGCCACAGTCAAATGACTGAAACAAGTAAAAGAAAAAAAGGAAAAAGATATATATATATCTATATGGCGGTGCCCCAGCATGGCCACAGCTCATGAGCTGAAACTAGATAAAAGGAAAAAAATGAATATGAAACATATATATATAAAACAAATAATAAATGAGTATATCCATATGTACGTACAGGTATGTGCATACCTACATCTACCTGTATATATAGGTGCATA
>NW_026297257.1:0-410 GCF_001194135.2 Octopus bimaculoides
CATAGAAAGTAGGATAGTATCTTACAGCTGTTTCAGCCAAGAAGCCATAGCACTCCACTCTACCTCCATCCCTTCAGTGAACTAAAGTTTTTGGTAGATAAGTTTAAGGTACTCTGACGAAGCCCAGAAACACATACACCCAAGTACCTTATCTTATCTTGATCCCCTCCATTTTCTTATTGCCGTATAAATTAAGGGTAAAAAAACGTTTTACCTTCACCCATTTATTACATTCAGTAGTGTAATTGCCATGCAATGAAAAAACACTTGTGTATTAATAAATGGGTATTCTACCAGCAGTATATTGGATAGATATTATCCCTTAGGTGGTTGGATTCACAACCTCTAACTCTCTTGGAATTATATATGTGTGTGTGTGTGTGTGTGTGAGTGTGTGTGTCTGTGTGTGT
>NW_026297258.1:0-286 GCF_001194135.2 Octopus bimaculoides
TATATATATATATATATATATATATATATATATGCTTCGTATATGTATTCTTATATGCAGTTTTGTACGCATATATTTACTTAAATACAAATATATAGATAGATACATAGATGAAAAGATCGACAGCGGAATAAGGAGGTTCAGAAATGCAAACATAAAAACCAGGGAAGTGATATGGATACATACCCCCATGCGTGTTTATAAATTGTAAATATGTGAGTTTATGTATTTGCTCGGTAGCGTACAAAATAAAATATAATTTGAAATAACAAGAGTTATATATATA
>NW_026297259.1:0-391 GCF_001194135.2 Octopus bimaculoides
TATATAACGATGTAAATATAAATGCATGAGCATAACTATAAATGTATATGGATGCCAATGCATGTCTTGGAATGGATATTAATTCTGTAGTCATAATTAAACTTCATTGCAGTCATTCTTATATGTAATAAGCATATAAACGAATACAAAGAGGCATAACGGAGGCACACATATTAATGAATACGCACACACACACACACGTACATAGATTATTGCATACACAAATATATATATATATATATATATATGTATATATAACTATGATAACAGACAGAGTCAACGATTATTGAAAAGGCTGGATGACAAAACGAAAATTCTAGCAACAGAAAACTAAATGAGTGAAAATCGAACCGGTGTGTGCTTTAAATAATAAGGCAGTAAAACAGAAAGA
>NW_026297260.1:0-541 GCF_001194135.2 Octopus bimaculoides
ACACGGCAAGCCAAGTGAGATCATAGTCGTGGCTGATACCAGTGTCGCATAACTGGCTCATTTAAAAGCACCCTTCAATCATTGGCTGATATGCCATGCTTGTGAAGACCTGTTGAACCGAGTGAAATTGTAGTCGTGAAGACTGGCATCCATGCTGGTGGCACATAAAAATCATCATTCAAGTGTGGCCCATGCCAGTGCGGTCTGACTGGCACCCGTGCCGGAGGCACATAAAAAGCACCATTTGAGTGTGGCCAATGCCAATGCCAACTGAATGGCACCTGTGCCGGTGGCATGTAAAAAACATCTACTACACTCTTAATGTGGTTGGTGTTAGGAAGGGCATCCAGCTGTAGAGATCTTGCCAAATCAGATTGGAGCCTGGTGCAGCCTCCTGGTTTGCCAGTTCTCAGTCAGACCGCCCAACCCAAGCCAGCATGGAAAGCAGACGTTAAATGATGTTGATGATGATATATATATATATATGCATAATGTATATGTATATATATATATATATATGTATATATATATGTATATATAT
>NW_026297261.1:0-618 GCF_001194135.2 Octopus bimaculoides
TAGTAGTAGTAGTAGTAGTAGTAGTAGTAGTAGTAGTAGTAGTAAACACTCAATGCATTTTTTTTTTTATGTCTTTGTGATAGGACTGGAAGAAGAGTTGAATAAAAAGTTAATGGCCGCAAAACTGTAAGTAGAACCTGGAAAACGAAAATTATTTTTGTTATTGTTGTTGCACACTCATGCGCTCCACACTCACATACACTTAGACATATGAACTCAATTACATACATACATACATACATACATACATAACATACATACATACATACATACATACATAACATACATACATAAGAAAATGCATAAATAATGGTCATTATATATTCTTATATAGTGAAAGAGCATTGAATAGAGGTTAGTGTGTTGCACTCACGATCGCGAGACCGTGGTTTCGACTCCCGGACCAGCCGGTACGCTGTGTTCTCCAGGAAAACATTTTGTTTCAAGTTGCTCTGCGATCATTTCGACACCTGAGCGCGTGGCACACTTGTGCATCTGCACAGGCAATGTTCATGTCATGAACAGAGTAAGCTTATATATACACAAAGATTTGATCAGTATAAACGAAGCAGCTATGTGGTTGTTCGACAGAAAATTGCATATACATACATATATATA
>NW_026297262.1:0-202 GCF_001194135.2 Octopus bimaculoides
ATATATATAGATATATATATAGATATAGATATACACATATACATATATATATGTGTGTGTGTATGTACTTGTACATACATATATACATAACTATATGTATATATATGCACGCACACGCACACAGATATATACATATATAAATGCATATGTACATAAATATATATATATATACATAAATAAATATATATATATATATATATAT
>NW_026297263.1:0-375 GCF_001194135.2 Octopus bimaculoides
ATATATATATATATATATATATACACATACATATGTATATATACATATCATATATATACACACACACATACACATAGATTGATAGATATACTTAATGTTTCATAATAACAAATATTAAATGAAAGATGGGCTTAATACATGATGTACTTAGTATGAAGCCTGACTTGGGAAACATTGATTTTGCAGTCAAGTTTTGTCGTTAAGAAGTTTGCTTTCCAGTCATGGGTTCATTCCCGCTACGTGGCTACTTAACCAAGTGTCTTCTACTATAACCCTAGGCTAACCAAAACCTTATAAGCAGACTTGGTAGACAGGAACTAAAAGAAGCCTATTGTGTGTGTGTGTGTATGTGTGTGTGTGTATGTGTGTGTGTGT
>NW_026297264.1:0-567 GCF_001194135.2 Octopus bimaculoides
TGTTGTTGTTGTTGTTGTTCGCCTTCTCCTCATTCCAAAAGGAACCTCGAACAACAGAGTAATTAACATCGAAATAAGTTCCCATATATAACATAAATGTCATCGCGTCTCGAACGTATTAAAAGTGTAAACAGTTCAATTACTTCATTACATACTTTCATTATATAGACACACATTTATACAAACATATATATACATACATACATACACATACACACTTCCATCCATATACACTCTTACATACATACATACATACATACATACATACATACATACATACATACACAATACATACTTACATATATTCATACATACATACGTAGGTATGGACCTATTATACATGTACTTGTGAGTAGGTGTTTGTGCAAATTAGCGTACATTGAGTTATAGATTTATCTGTGTATTGCATAGCATACATGCATGCTTACATACGCACGCATTCGCAAACACACACACATATAATGGGTTTGTGTATATAATATACACACACACACACACATAAAAACACACATGGGTACTTGGGTGTGTGCACACAAGCACGATTGTGTGTGTGTGTGTGTGTGTATG
>NW_026297264.1:1577-2504 GCF_001194135.2 Octopus bimaculoides
ATATATATATAATTATATAGAATATATGTCCTATGTATACATATGTAAACATACACCTTCACACTTAGCGCGTGTCAGTACAAATAGCTCCTGTAAGTTAATGTAAAGTTTAATCTGGGCATGTATGTCACGATTGTAACAAGTGCTAAGAATTGTCAGCATCAGATATTATAAGACGTTGGTCTCTTTTCTTTATAAGTAAATATATTTCATTGTGGTATCACATTCGACCAAGGAAACACGGACATTTTCCCCCTACGTTATTTATATACCTGTGATAAGGTACGTTGCTAACTCGCTTTTTCTGACTTAATTTTTTTTTTTTTCTTTTGCAATTATACTTTGTTATTTTTTTTTACTGCATTTATGTGTGGGTATCTATGTATACGTGGATATGTATGGATATTTGGAAGTGTTCCAAACCAATGTATAACAACGCCGGAGTTTAGAAATAGGTGTCCTTCGAAGTCCCGTACTTCACAGGAAAGGAAAATGCTAGATAAGTTGGGAGGGTGTAAAAATGTAAAGAAAAAGAAATTGAAATTTTGCGGGTAAAAAGGTTTTACAGACATAAAAAAAAAGATGCTCCAAAACAGTTATTAAACTATTATTAAACAGTTATCAAACAGTTATTAAACTATTATTAAGCAGTTATTAAACAGTAATTAAACAGTTATTAAACTATTAAACAGTTATTAAACTATTAAACAGTTATTAAACTATTAAAAAGATGCTCCAAAACAGTTATTAAACTATTAAAAAGATGCTCCAAAACAGTTATTAAACTATTAAACAAATGAAAGAAACCAACCTTTTCTTTTCATATAAGGTAAGGGACTTTGAAGGAAGGTGATTCCAAAATCCCACTGACTTCTCAATATCTCCTTCTCATTCTCTTCATACATCTTTATCGAATTAATCGATTAC
>NW_026297265.1:0-1748 GCF_001194135.2 Octopus bimaculoides
TTAGTTGTTTCAGTCATTTCACTGCGGCCATGCTGGAGCACAGCGTTGAAGGGTTTTAGTCAGACAAATCAACCCCAGGCGCTTATTTCTTAAACCGAGTACTTATTCTATCGGGCTTTTTGTGCCGAACCGCTTTGTTACGGAGCCGCAAATGGAATCTTAAATACGCCAAGACCGATTGTCAAGCGGTGATGGCTACGATAGAAAACACTTAGCCAAAGTGCCAAGCAGTGGGACTGAACCCGGAACGATGTGGCTGGGAGGCAAGCTCCTTACCACAAAGCTACGCCTGTACCTATATATATATGTATCTGAATATATATGTGTGTGTTATTTCTTTACTACCCACAAGGGGCTACACACAGAGGGGACAAACAAGGACAGACAAACGGATTAAGTCGATTATACCGACTCCAGTGCGTAACTGGTACTTATTTGATCGACCCCGAAAGGATGAAAGGCAGAGTCGACCTCGGCGGAATTTGAACTCAGAACGTAGCGGCAGACGAAATACCGCTTAGCAATTCGCCCGGCGTGCTAACGTTTCTGTGTGTGTGTGTATGTGTACGCGCGCGTGTATATACGTACATTTCCGCGTAAAGAAACAAGCATGTCAGTCAAAAAGTAATTTGATTAGTCATCGTAATAATCGCAACAAGAACAGCAACAGCACTAACGAAAGCAGATACACAGAAACTAACAATAACAGTGCTTACAGTTATTGACAGACGGCGATAAAAATAATTCAGTTCCGCCAGCCAATGTCCAGTATTTGATGTTCGATTTTTCTTGGTGGCCTTTCACGGACAAACTTTGTAAACAAGGTCATACACTAACAGAACACCGCCTAAAATTGGCGAAACGCTACATATTTGGGGACCCTGGAGAATAAGGGATAGTTCTGAATATTGTCGATTATCAGTGATCCATGGATAAGTTTCGATCCCTCATAAAACCCCGGGGGAATAGTGAACTGGATATCAATGAATAATTAAAACCTCGTTTACCGTGCGGTTTTAGTTGATTAGAGGGTTATACGTTCTAAATATCGTATACGTACGTATGTACGTACGTATGTACGTACGTATTTATGTATGTGTGTGCATGTATGTATGTATGTATGTATGTATGTATGTATGTATGTATGTGTTTGTATGTATGTGTGAATATGTATGTATGTATGTATGTATGTATCTATCTATCTATTCTCTCACTTTTTCTCACTATCTCTCTCTCCCTCTTACTATCTATCTATCACTCTCTCTCCCTCTCACTATCTATCACTCTCTCTCTCTCTCACTATCTATTTCTCTGTCTGTCTGTCTGTCTGTCTGTCTGTCTGCCTCTCTCTCTCTCTCTCTCTCTCTCTCTCTCTATCTATCTGTTTGTATCCATCTATCTATCTGTTTGTCTGTCTGTTTATCTATCTATCTATCTGTTTGTATCCATCTATCTATCTGTTTGTCTGTCTATCTATTTATCTATCTATCTATCTATCTATCTATCTATCTATCTATCTATCTATCAACATCCATACACACAAATGTGGCGGTGGTGGTGGGATAATGAATTTATGCATGAGTAAATGAGGTCATAAGTTTAGAGTAAAGTGCTTGGGTGGAGAATATTCTAATTGATTGAAACTACACCCCACGGAAAAATACAAATAGCAACTGTCTTATATATATACATACATACATATATATATATTAAATAATGTGGGTAGAAATTGATATTAATCAATTAAA
>NW_026297266.1:0-414 GCF_001194135.2 Octopus bimaculoides
GTTTCTCCCCTGTATGAATACGTTTGTGTTGAGTTAAGCTATTCCTGTCAGACAATGATTTACCACAGATATCACAGGGATAAGGTTTCTCTCCAGTATGAATACATATGTGTCGAGTTAAGTGACTGTCATTTGAGAATGATTTACCACAGATACTACAGTGATATGGTTGCTCCCCTGTATGAATTTGTTTGTGTTGATTGAATTTACTTTCTCCTAAGAATGACTCTTTGCAGATGTCACAGTCATGTGAGGATTTTCCTAATTCTTCTGACATCTTTTCAAGAAAAATAAAATCAATCCTTCAAGTTGTACACATCAACAACTTTTCAATAATATTTCTTCTCTCAGCAAAATATATGGCTATTTTTCTTCTTTTACAGATTATTCCAAACATATATCACTTCTCTTATA
>NW_026297267.1:0-261 GCF_001194135.2 Octopus bimaculoides
ATAATAATAATAAATAACAACAAAAGAATGAGACCTATTAGACAAATAGAGGATTACTTATATATGTTATACTTTAGAACAAATAGTAAAATATTGTCACTATAGTACTCGGAGTTTCGAATGTCGGAGCGAAGAGCTACGATACATTCTCGTCGACTAATAATATATATTTTCTTTCTTCTTCTTTTTCTTTTTCTACCTATTAGAGTATCTTCCCTTTTATTCAACGGTTTTTCATAGCGTCTGTCACCATCAATAATC
>NW_026297268.1:0-516 GCF_001194135.2 Octopus bimaculoides
ATATATAAATAAAAATAAGCAACAAGGTGATGTGCACAATTCTATCTTTATAGCATAATGTAAACCTGTTTTACAATTGGAATGAACATGGATACTGTTAACAAAACAATTTTTCATTTCGTTGTTTGCAGTTGTTTCATTTTTCACTTCCAATATAGTATTTACCTACTATTTTAGAAACGTATACCACGTATGAAACACACACACATACACACACATATGCTTATTTGAATGCATATATATATATGTGTATATATATATATACATATATATATAGTCAGTAACTTTCTCTTTATATTTGTGTGCGTGCATACATGCATGCATACACATACATGTACACAAACACACATAATAGGGAGTGTATGTTCATGAGTATATATACACAGAGAACGCAACACACATACACACACGTATATATATATACATGTACAAATACACATGTATGTGTATATATCTTTATATATATACCTGTATAAGTACATATGTATGTGTGTGCATATATATATGTGTGTGTGT
>NW_026297269.1:0-329 GCF_001194135.2 Octopus bimaculoides
ATATATATATGTGTATATACGTATTCCAAACATTTAACAAAAACACACATACATTGATGTGTATATATATACACATATCTATATAAATATATATATACGTGTGTGTGTGTGTATGTGTGTGTGTGTGTGTGTGTACTTGCATATGCTTGTATATATTTGTATATATATATATATGAGCACGTATACGCGTGTATACATGTATGCATGTATATGAGTGTATAAAATATATGCATGTATATGAGTGTATAAATATATGCCTGTATATGTGTGTACATATATGTATGTACATATGTATATGTATACATGCATGTATATGTGTATATATATAT
>NW_026297270.1:0-208 GCF_001194135.2 Octopus bimaculoides
TACATACATACATATATACATACATACGTACGTACATACATATATACATACATACGTACGTACATACCTATGCGGCACGACGTTGCTGCTAAAAAAATTTACAATGCCATCCACAAAAAAGACCGTCCTGAAATAAACTTAGAAAATCATTCTGTTACGGCATACATTCATAAACACCAACTCAAAGAATACTGGTGGAATATTCCCA
>NW_026297271.1:0-710 GCF_001194135.2 Octopus bimaculoides
TATATGCTCACAGATACAGACTTTTTAGAAACTACACTGCAGAAAGCAAACAAAAATGAAACATACAAGCAAAATATGACTCTCCAACTTGCCTAAAAGAGCAGTAACCCTGAATAAGAAGTAACTTGGAAAGGGATAAGCTATCTGAGCCAGCCTGACATAGAAAGCAGAAAAATGGAAATGGTCATGTTCATAATCACACACACACACACACACATAAAGTAAAACTCTTCTAGGTATTGCACCAGCATGTCTGCAGTGTAATAACTGGAACAAATAAAAGACACCAGATAAAACATGTACAGAACGTTTATAAATTATCATTTGAACATTCCACAATTAATTGTGTCTATTAAAAGTGAGGTGTATCAATCAACTTGTATGTAACCTATCAAGCCCAAGTGGGAGTGTTCCATTATTTGGCTATGTTTTTGAATAAACTCAGCTGGGTTATCCTTATTTTTGTTCTCTTCTGAATTCTTCAAATTGTAAAGGTAATTTATGTGTGCTCAGAATGTGTGTATATATGTGTATACACACACACACACACACATATATTTATATATCTATCTATATATATATATATACATACATATATATAAGTGTGTATATGTATATGTGCATACATATATATACATATTTATATGCATATGTACATACATAAATATATATATCTATATCTATCTATCTATCTATCTATCTATCTATCT
>NW_026297272.1:0-363 GCF_001194135.2 Octopus bimaculoides
AGAGAGAGAGAGAGAGAGAGAGAGAGAGAGAGAGAGAGGGAGAAAGGTAGAGAGAGACTGAAGAAAGACAGAGAAAGAAAAGAATGAGGTAGGCATATTGGTTGACGTAGAAAGCCGAACAACACATGAAGAGAAATATAGACGCATACACGCGTGTGAATATACTTTGTGTGTGTATGTGTGTATGTGTGAGTGTGTGTGTGTGTGCGTGTGTGTGTGTGTGTGTGTGTACAGAAAGAGAGAGAGAGCGAGAGAGAGAGAGCGAGAGAGAGAGAGAGCGAGAGAGAGAGAGTTAGACAAACAGACAGACAATTATGTGCACGTATGCATATATATATATGCATATATATATATATATATATA
>NW_026297274.1:0-426 GCF_001194135.2 Octopus bimaculoides
TAGAAGAATGGATTATTACATCTATAAGAGGAGATTTGTAGTAAGTGAGAACGATGTGCAGAAAAAAGAACAAAGAAGATCACCACAGATCTACTTTCGATAACATAGTCATGGGTATTTCAGCCCGCATATCTGATCTATCCTCTTCTGAAGAAATCTTCAACAATCACGCTCCATACTACAATCAAGCTCTTGCCGCTAGTGGTTTTTCCCAACAAATAAAATACATCTATAACACCAGACTTAAACAACTTATATCCCAAATCACATTCCAAAGACATACCAATCATCACAACCACAACCAACCACCCACACTCTCCAACAGACCCCACAAACACACCTATAACACTAGGTCTAAATCCAAGTAAATAAAGCTATTAGCAACACGAAAAATGTAGATAGCACTTCTCTACCAAAATACTTAGA
>NW_026297275.1:0-250 GCF_001194135.2 Octopus bimaculoides
GAGAGCGACTATAAAAAGCAATGGTCCCAAGATAGTGCCCTGTGGAACACAGCTCATAATTTGTGTTTTCATAGAGGTTGCTCCATTAGCCACTACTGCCTGACTTCTATCTTTCAGAAAGTCATGTAACCACTCTCCAAGTTTTCCAGCTATGCCAAGATCACGCAGTTTGTGGCATATCACACCATGATCCACATATATACCATCATCATCATCATCATCGTTTAACGTCCGCCTTCCATGCTAGCAT
>NW_026297276.1:0-203 GCF_001194135.2 Octopus bimaculoides
TCCAACTAATGCATGTTAGAAAAAAAAAGGTGATGGCACTCCATGATTACAAAATAACAAACACTGCTGTATGTAGTGGTACATACTGGCACTAGTACAAGACACAGTACACACTGTCATACGTAGTAGAAGACATTGCTATACATGTAGTGGTACACTACTGTAGTAGTAGTAGTAGTAGTAGTAGTAGTAGTAGTAGTAGT
>NW_026297277.1:0-387 GCF_001194135.2 Octopus bimaculoides
TGGTTCGTAAGCAAGCTACTTACCACACAGCCACTCCTACGCCTATATACTGAGAATTCTGAAGAAGGGCACATACCCTGAAACCTGTCTGATCTAATGGTCCGGTCAAATCGGTAGATGCAAGGGGTTCGCTCCCCCACTCGCAATCTATCAGAAACAGGTCACATCGTTAGCCAGCAGGAGGAGGTATTCTCCTGGGGTTAAAAAAGAATGGTAACGTTGTTCCGTACGGAACAGTCATGTTGAAATGGCAACAAACAATATATATAAATATATTTACTTAGCTACGTATATGTTTATATATATACATAACTATATATAGACGTATATGCACATAATATATATATACAAACACACACACACACACACACACATATATATATATAT
>NW_026297278.1:0-220 GCF_001194135.2 Octopus bimaculoides
TATATATATATATATATATATACACATTTGGGTGTATATGTTTGTGCGTATGTGTATGTGTATGTGTGTGTGTATAAATTTATATTTCTATGTGTGTATATGTGTAAATTATATATACATATATTAGCGTGTGTTGGTGAGTTTGTATTTATTCAAAGAAAACTATTGATGATATGCACACACTAATATGTCAGTAAGCATGTAACCATATGTGTGTATA
>NW_026297279.1:0-173 GCF_001194135.2 Octopus bimaculoides
AATGCTGAATTTTTTTATTCCTGTCTCAACACATGTGCCAAAACAACCCAATAGTTTTCCTGCTTCTTTGCTGAAGATTTATACAGATAAACTTCATTCCCTTTGCTTGGTTGGATATGGAGAGTGTTCGTTTTTGGTAAGGTGAGAATTCTGTTTATTTGTATATGCTTTTC
>NW_026297279.1:331-442 GCF_001194135.2 Octopus bimaculoides
AAGCCCAGTGTGTGGCATTATTCTGTAGTAATGCCCCTTATATAAATATATGTATATATGCATGTATATGTATATATGTATATGTATATATACATGTATATGTATATATAT
>NW_026297279.1:452-665 GCF_001194135.2 Octopus bimaculoides
TGTATATGTATATATGTATATGTATATATACATGTATATGTATATATATACATTTATATGTATATGTATGTATACGTATATATGTACATATATACGTACATAAATTCAGAAGAGTGGTACAACAAGGCACCAGTATTTACTGGAAAATAGCAATCAATACAATTATGACGCTATTGTATAGCTTCACTGCGTATATACTGGCAAAAATGTGTG
>NW_026297280.1:0-713 GCF_001194135.2 Octopus bimaculoides
AACCTTAAACTTCGTTTAAATTGTATTTAAAACGATAATAATTTATGTAATCTGGTTTTTGTATATAGTATACATGTTAGCATATATTATAATGGGAGTAGGGATGATTATGGAATGTTTATTATTTTGATATTTTGATATTTTTAATAATTTTTCTATCTTTATAAAATAAATATTTTAGATAAATTCATTAGGTACTTATTGTTGGTTGATATATATATTTATTTATTATAATTATTGTTCTATTTACGACCTGGCGATTAGCTGTATTTTTGAATAGAATTTATTTTCGATAATTTAATTGATTTTAATCGATTTAAATTTCCTTTCTATTTGAAAATTAGTTAAGACACACGTGTATTCATTTTATTATCTTTATCTTATGAAATTTACTTTGTTTTATACTATACTCATTTATTGTGCTTTTAATTATTAATTTTTCTATATGGATTTTCATCGATGAGTTCTTGAAACTTGGTTCTTTTCCCTAAAACTATATATTTTTAAAATTAGAAATATAATATTTTAAAATCTCTCAGAGAGATTTAAGCAGTAGTGAAGCGATAAAGTTGTAGTATATTGTCAACTTAATGTGACAATCCCAATAAGGGAACACAAGTTGACAATATACTACAACTTTATCGCTCCACTACTGCTTAATTGTCTCTGAGAGATTTAGAAATATTATATTTCTAATTTTGCTGATCAGTGAA
>NW_026297281.1:0-649 GCF_001194135.2 Octopus bimaculoides
TCAGTATGTACGGGGAAGTCCCAGAGAATCGATACATTTTCTCCTTCAGTTACAACTTCAGGATGGTGTTTATACCATTTGCCAGCGTATTATTATTATTATTATTATTATTATTATTATTATTATTACTATTATTATCAAAGCTGCAAAAACATCACAAAAATATCACAAAAAACTGCTACTCAGAGTTTCGCGTTCCCGTTCGTCGGGCGGTTGTGCTCAAGAATATCTATTTATTTATTTATTACCGTAGTATCAACTAAAAGGAAAATTCACTGCAGTTACCATGGAGAAAAATTCTCTCTTATAGTAAAAAGGTGTAAAAACACCATATCTGCCCAGTGTCGCCTCCTGTCAGGATTTCCAGACATCGAAGTTTCTAGCTCTTTAGCCGTTATCAATGGGAAGTCCTTCCCTGTATATTGGTCAGACGGGACGCCGCTTGGCTGACCGGTTCGCGGAGCACGTACGGGGCATCAGACTCGGCAATGACACTACGGTCTTGTGCCACTTCCGCTCTACCGGTCATTCGCTGCAACATCTGTCTATGTTCGGACTAGGCGCAATATATATATATATAATCAGTGGAGGTGCAATGCCCCAGTGGTTAGGGCAGCGGACACGCGGTCGTAGGATCGTGGTTTCGATT
>NW_026297282.1:0-286 GCF_001194135.2 Octopus bimaculoides
ATGATGATGATTAATATAGGTGCAGTACCAACACCAACACCACAAACACCACTACCACAGATACACTACCCACACCCTGGTTCACTTACTGGAATTGATGTCGGCAGAGGGAGGGTAATGGTCACTTGCGAAGGTGTCGTCTGAGACTGAATGGTAGAGGAAACAGTGGCTGGAACCATGGGCTGAGTCTGCACCATTGGACTGACTGCCGGGTTGCTTTTCGACACTGAAAAATGGACAACGGAAGAACATGGAACACAAGCAGATTATTAGACATATAAGGGTC
>NW_026297283.1:0-277 GCF_001194135.2 Octopus bimaculoides
TGTGTGTGTGTGTGTGTGTGTGTACATGTAGAAGAATAATAGTGATGACGGATGACGGAGAGCTTCTTAGAATGTAAAAACAAAAAGTTCAATAACCTCTATGTATTTCAGGCACTAAGGCCCATAATCAGATGTAAATATTCAAGAAATGTTAGTATTGGTTATGCTAGTCATTGGGCAGCTTTCGTTTTCGCATGGCAAGAAACTCATTGTAATCATTATTTTACTATTTTCCTTTATCACAATACTTCAAGCCAGTTACTATGGCCTCTTTTTA
>NW_026297284.1:0-379 GCF_001194135.2 Octopus bimaculoides
GAATGTTATCGCAGGGTGAGAGCAATACCCAAGATAGCGCTGAATGCAAGAAACAAGATCGAAGCGATCAGTACTTTAGCCATACTAGTCGTGACTTACAGTTTCAATATCATTCATTGGTCAATTACTAAAATATGTAATCTTGACAGAAAAACACGAAAATAGTTGATAATGCATAGACGGCACCACCCTAAGGTAGACATAGAACGACTTTGCCTCCCACGAAAAGAGGAATTATACTGCTGGAATTGACAATAAAGATTTCCACAAGAGGCCTAGACATATAGCTGAAAAACTCTGTCTCAAAGCATGAAAACAAGAAAGCGTCATACTCAGTAACAGAACAGACAAAGGAATATCTAAGTGAATTCCAAATACA
>NW_026297285.1:0-206 GCF_001194135.2 Octopus bimaculoides
GAAAGGCGACACTGGGCACAGGTGCCATCCCGATTTCGCTTTCGCTTGCCTCAATAAGCCTTCGCAAGCTGAGTTTCATGTCCATGAAGGAGACGATGTTGACATGGGTGCCAGTCGTCAAATTTAGTTCGATTTCGATTTCACTTGCCTCAAAAAGCCTTCGCAAGTGGAGTTTAGTGTCCAATGAAGGAAAGGTACGCATAAGT
>NW_026297286.1:0-217 GCF_001194135.2 Octopus bimaculoides
TCTCTCCTCTCTCTTACTCTCTTCTCTCGTACTCCCCCCTCTCTCACTCTCTTCTCTTTTCTTCTCTCTTTCCCTCTCTTCTCTCTTTCCCTCTCTCTCACTCTCTTTCTCTTCCTCCATTTCTCCCCCTCCAATACCCACCTTCCTCCTCTCTTACATGCACCTTCCCTCTCTTATACCCACCCTCTCTCCTCTCTTCCTCACCCCTCCCATACCC
>NW_026297287.1:0-592 GCF_001194135.2 Octopus bimaculoides
ATATATGTACATACATGGTCAATTAACTAGATATAAATAGAGAATTGAATTATTTGGGATTTAATTCTTAGGACCAATGGAGTTTAAAAATCACTTTAGTTTACTTTGTCTTATTAAGAACAAACTCCCATACCGAGTATAGTTTATGACCCTTATGATTAAAAGAGCAACAACTGTGACATGATCATCATCATTATCATCTTCATCTTCATCATTATGATTATCATGATCATCATCATCAGCAGCAACAACAAGAAGCTCATTTGCATTTAATTTCCAAGCAATAACCCTTTCCTGCATTTACATAATGTCTGAAACCTTTTTGAGTGAGGGATCATAGGATAGGAAAGAGTTGTAAAATTCTAAGCCTTTCATATACAATTTGGCATTATTTATTTATTTATTTATTTATTTATTTGTTTATTTATTTATTTATTCATTTATTTATTAGTTTTACAAAGCAAACAATTTCTCCTTGAAGAGCATATTTATATCTGAACCCAATGTTTGTTTGGGGTTAGCAAGAGGAGGTTTATAGAGTTTATACTATTTGCATAACAACAGCAATGCAAGCTTTAAAAAAAAAAAGTCA
>NW_026297288.1:0-305 GCF_001194135.2 Octopus bimaculoides
TCCATTGCAGAACTAGCCATACATCCAAGTCCATTAGCAACATTTCTCACTCCATTACCAGCCAATGCCATTGAACCACTAGCAGCCCGTCCAAGTCCATTAGCAACATATCTCACTCCATTGCCATCCAATGCCATTGAACCACTAGCCACCCATCCAAGTCCATTAGCAGCATTTCTCACTACATTATCAGCCAGTTCCATTGAACCACCAGCATCCCATCCAAGTCCATTAGCAACATTTCTCACTCCATTGCCAGTCAATTCCATTGAACCACTAGCAGCCCGTCCAAGTCCATTAGCAGC
>NW_026297289.1:0-233 GCF_001194135.2 Octopus bimaculoides
CACACACACACACACACACGCACATCTGCACAGGCATACGTGTGCATATATGTCTGTACATACATACATACAATGATATACACACGTATATATATATATATATAATATATATATACGTATATAATACATATACATATATAATATATATACACGTATACACACATTCAATTGTACATTCATACATATGTATATATACATACAACCATATATATATATCCTCATATAATTTATAT
>NW_026297289.1:243-507 GCF_001194135.2 Octopus bimaculoides
ATGTATATATACATACAACCATATATATATATCCTCATATAATTTATATATTTATATATATACATATAACACAGATACACGTGTACATACGCACACGCATTCGTGTATATGCTTAAATGTACGTACGTCGCACATACATACAAGCAAATATACGTACACACACACATACATATATATATATATTTATATATATATACATATACATATTTATATATATACATATACATATTTAGATATATACATATACATATATATATATATATA
>NW_026297290.1:0-352 GCF_001194135.2 Octopus bimaculoides
GGATCAAAAAGTCATGTTGACTCTATGGAAGACATTTGTTCTGAGTCGCCCAGACTATTGCTCTCAGTTGTGGTCACCACATAGTGTCAAGCGGACAGTAGAACTCGAGGCAATTCAGCGTCACTATACAAAAAAGATCGCCACAGTCCAACAGATGTACTACAGGGAGCGACTGAAGGCACTAGGTCTCTACTCCCTGGAATGCAGGCAGGAGAGATATATAATAATTTACATATGGAAAATACTGGAAGGACTGGTGCCAAACTTTGGCATCAAGCACTACAAGAATGCCCGCACAGGTCGCCAAGGGTACCGTCCACTGCATCTCACATAAGAACAAGGTACTGCAACA
>NW_026297291.1:0-179 GCF_001194135.2 Octopus bimaculoides
AACGTTCGAATGATGCAAGAAGAAGAGTGGATCGTATGAAGTATACTCCAAACTAGACATTGAGTGTGTAAAGCGACCACCAACGAGATAGTGAATTGGATTATGAGCAACTTCAAACTGAACTTCAAAATGGCAATAATCTTCTTGCTCTAAAGCTAAGAGAACACCTTCTAATAAGA
>NW_026297291.1:281-418 GCF_001194135.2 Octopus bimaculoides
TTCTGCTCAAATGTAATATCGCCTGAGTAGAAGACGTTCTTTTTAGCCTTGTGAGAAGAGGGATCCATAAAAAGAGGATGACTAACGAGCTCAGGAAGATGATCCAATGGTTGAGTCCAATCCCAGTAAGGAACACC
>NW_026297292.1:0-699 GCF_001194135.2 Octopus bimaculoides
GATAGATAGATAGATAGATAGATAGATAGATAGATAGATAGATACTTTCTCTCTTACAATTTATATATGTTTTTAACTGTTCTCTCATACCGTACTGGAGTACACTTTATAATGTGGTGCTTGTAAAAAATTATTTCACTAAATTTTTCATAACTGTGACTAGGAATTAGTTGTGAAATTGTATTTTCGCGATTTGTATCCGTAGCATTGCAAGTGAATTCTATGTTGCATCCTGTGTATGTGTCTTCTACACTAGCTTCGGGTTTGGGAAACCAAAGATCGAAACTGGTCAGAGTGTACCAGACCCGGAAACCCTCCTCAGATATAAGTGTCGAGTCGTTTTGGCCCGAAAATTTATAGGTTTGCTTGTGTGTAGAATACATACTCATAAACACACACACACACGCGCACTTGCGTAGACATGCAGCTATAACCGTATTTTCCTGGGTATATTTAACACCTGGTATAAATGCCAGTTAATGTTGCAAATCTAGTTTTCATTTATCACCGTATAAAATTTTGGCCTGGAATGCTGGCTCACTTGGAATTATTCCATTTAGAATTAGATTTAACCAAATTGGACAAAAGGGCACCAAACTGGGCCTAAATATACCACAACGTGCATTTCCACATGACCTTCGATCTATTCCCACCGAAATCGTTAACTATGGAATTAATATATATATATATATATATATA
>NW_026297292.1:1625-2118 GCF_001194135.2 Octopus bimaculoides
TATATATATATATATATATATATATATATATATATATTTATATAGAAATATATATATATACATATATATACAGAGAGAGAGACAGACAGACAGAGAGACAGGCAGAGAGAAGGTGAGATACATGCATACATACAAAAATATATGTACAAAAGTGTGTGTGAATATACATGTATCTGTAAATATATATATATTCGTATATACACATATACATTTATTTGTGTATGTATATATAAACACATATATATGTATATATCAATACACACACATATAGAAAGACTTATTTTTCCCTAAGCTTAATGAAATATTTCAACAACCTCATCAAAGCTTAAAATTAATATTCAACGGCAGTTATGCACTCATAATATAATCCAACATCCACAAACAGTATATAAACTCGTAGACACATATGTGTATATATACATATATATGTGAGTGTGTGTATGTATGTATGTATATATCTGTCTATCTATCAATCTATCATATATATATATAT
>NW_026297293.1:0-373 GCF_001194135.2 Octopus bimaculoides
AGTCGACCTCGGCGGAATTTGAACTCAGAATGTAACGGCAGATAAAATACTGCTGAGCATTTCGCCCAGCATGCTAATGATTCTGCCAGCTCACTGTATTACATTATATATATTACATTAAATATACATGCACACTCTACTGGGTGGTTGGTGTTAGGAAGGGCATCCAACTGTAAAAACCCTGCCGAAACAGACAGTGAAGCCTGGTGCAGGCTTCTGCCTGGTTGGCTCCTGTCAAACTGTCCTACCCATGCTAGCATTAAATGATGAGAATGGTGATGATACACACATACACACACACACATACATAAACACAACACATGTCAGCATGAAAGATGGACATTAAATGATGATGATACTGTACATACATACA
>NW_026297294.1:0-215 GCF_001194135.2 Octopus bimaculoides
ATAGTAGAAGACACTTGCCCAAGGTGCCACACAGTGGGACTGAGCCCGGACCCATGTGGTTTGTAAGCAAGCTACTTACCACACAGCCACTCATACGACGCCTATACACAGCCACTCCTGCTTATTTACATAATTCTCAAAGCTTCTATATTTACATTCTGAATATAAACAAACTTGGTTTCTCTAATAGATAAAAGCAACTGATTTGGATGGAT
>NW_026297295.1:0-390 GCF_001194135.2 Octopus bimaculoides
TATATATATATATATATATATATATATATATACATATGTATATATAATATGGTATAAGTATTCTTATATGAATATATAATTATATATATCATATATATAAAAGTATATATGTATGCATACATATATGCACATACGTATACATGTATATAAATATATATATATAAAATATATAAGTATATATGTATACATGCATGTATATATATAGATATACACATATATATATACATACATACTTGTATGAGTGTATGAATATGCATAAAAGGCGTAAAAAGATTCTCTACTTACTGGGTAAACTTCGTTGTGGATGGTGATAGGATGTAACTAGGAAAAAAATAAAAAAGAATAAAAATTGAAAGAGCAGTTCCACATCATATTCTGAAATGTATATAT
>NW_026297296.1:0-702 GCF_001194135.2 Octopus bimaculoides
ATGTGGTTGGTAAGCAAGCTACTTACCACAAAGCCACTCCTGCGCCTATAGTTAAATTTTAAGATGTGGAGATTAAAAGTTTGTAGAGTTAGTGTTCCAAAGCGTATTAAGTTCCCAATAATGGCAATATGGGATGTTGCCTAAAATTGTTATAATTTTGCAGTGATTTGTATTCATTTGTACATGGTTCATATTTACGGACAACTAATATTCTATTTATGGAAAATCCCTTCCATTCATATATTTGGTCAAGTAGTTTCTATCTCACTGGAATTGTATTGCCTTTCACATGTACTCAGCTGAGGAAACTGTACAAGTGCCGAGGAAAAATCGCGTAGCATAGAGCTATATTATATATTCTAAGATTCAAACGGATATTAATCTCTATGATGTTTAGTATTCCATCGTTTTTTCCAGCTAGATGTATTCTTTTTTCTTATCAATACACGAAAGAGAATGTCTAGTCTCTTACGTTTCAGATGTTGTTTTGCAAATAAATATCTAGAAAAGTTTAGTAGTGTATGGTTTTCTTTGCTGCATTTGTTTCTGTTCTGTATAAAATTTTATTTAAAACTAAATATCTTTACGTATGCAAACTCCCACACATGCATGTCTGCAGTCACACATGACATACGTATACATCCACACACACACACACTCACACACACATATAGATATATTGAAAATACATTTGTTTGTATA
>NW_026297297.1:148-450 GCF_001194135.2 Octopus bimaculoides
TGTGTGTGTGTGCATGTATATATATGTATATACAGGTATTTGTATATATATTTGTATTTGTATATATTTGTACATATATATATGTATTTGTATGTATGTGTATATACATATATATATATGGATGTATGTATATACATGTATGTATATATGTGTGTGAATGTGTATATGCATATGCACATATACATATATATGTGTGTATATGTATATATATATATGTACATATGTGTTTATATGTATATATGTGTGTATATATTATATATGTGTATGAGTATATATATATATATATGTGTGTATGTATATAT
>NW_026297298.1:0-332 GCF_001194135.2 Octopus bimaculoides
CAAGTTCCACTGCAAGGAAAACAAAGGAAATAATAGATACGCAATAGTTTCCGATTTCATCCCCAAAATACATGTAATAGAAAAACATCGAAATTTAAAAGATATCTCGATGATGATAAGAACAAGATAAATCAAAGAGAGCATCAGTAAAATTCTAAATGAAGAAACTTGCAAATTTGGTATTTCTTACTAAAAAGCGCAGGCGTGGCTGTTTGGTAAGATGCTTGCTTCCCGACTACATGTTTATATATTTATTTGTTATTTATTGTAAGTTACAATACGTAAATTGGTTTATTATTATTATTATTATTATTATTATTATTATTATTATT
>NW_026297299.1:0-250 GCF_001194135.2 Octopus bimaculoides
TATATATATGGATGGCTGGACCTATCTTTCAGTTGTTTAACAGTAAAATTCCGTACTTGTTTCAGAAAAAGAATGAATGAATGACTAAAAAGATAAACACAAACGTAGATCCATATATAAATAGCGAGATAAATAGATAATTTACACTAAAGAGAATTCTCGCACCGTTTCTCACAGTCTGTATGTATCAATGTCTGTCGGTCTATTTATCAATCTATCTATCTATCTATCTATCTATCTATCTATCTAT
>NW_026297300.1:0-261 GCF_001194135.2 Octopus bimaculoides
AGTGTTATGTTTAAAAAGCTGTGTTATTAATCCTTGTTTGTCTTCCAAACTCACAGTTCCACGAGATAACGCCTTCTTCCCAACTGTTACCTTTTACAACATCCAAACTGTCAAAACTACCTGTCATATTTTGCTATCAAAATTTACCTGAATCCACAATCTATTGTCAAAATTATATTTTCATTAAGACAGAACTAATTTAGGTTTATGTATTTGGCTAATACCAGGCACCTCGTCTGTGTTTTCGAAATGGGCTGGGTC
>NW_026297301.1:0-249 GCF_001194135.2 Octopus bimaculoides
ATATGTGTATTGTTTGCATGTGTCTTTCACTTTGTTTCTGTGTAAGCACCTGTTCTTATGTAACTCTGCACCTGACTAGGTGACTTTCTGTGTATGGTTGTCTACTTTTATTTTGAACATGTTTATGCATGAGCTAATGAGTGTGCCCCTCCGCTAATATATCTATCTTAATAATAAAATCGACTTATACATGTACGTGTGCATGCATCTATATATGTGTATGTTCCAGGCCGTAGAACACAAGTTTAG
>NW_026297302.1:0-465 GCF_001194135.2 Octopus bimaculoides
TGACTGATGTGTTGAATGATGGCTGAATGTGGTGACAGATGAGAGGAATGGTGAGAGAATGTTGTGAATTTAGTTACAGATGAGTGGTGTAACGGGGTCAGTGGTGTGAAGGACGAATATGGTGACTGATGAATGGATTAATTGATGAATGAGGTGACTGATGAGTAGAGTGATGGCTGAATGTGCTGATTGATGAGCAGTGTAATGGGTGATGTAGTGAATGTGGTACCAGATGAGTGGAGGGATAAGTGAATGTGATGATAAATGAGTAGTGTGGTGGATGAACTAAGTGACTGATGAGTGTAGTGAAGACTGAATGTGGTGACAGATGAGTGAAATGATGGATGAATGAGGTGACTTATAAGTGGGGAGATGGGGGAATGCAGAGAAATGTGAACTGTAGTGACAGATTAATTGAGCACTGGATGAATATGGTCACTGATGAGTGGTGAATGATTGATGTAT
>NW_026297303.1:0-316 GCF_001194135.2 Octopus bimaculoides
AGAAAGAGAGAAAAGGAGAGAGAGAAAGAGAGAAAAGGAGAGAGAGAAAGGGAGATAGAGTAATAGGATGTGCAAGGTAGTGAGAAACAGAGTGAAGAAAGGATGGAGATGAAGAGAGACAAGCAGAGAAAAAGAAAGTTTGGATGAGATAAAAAGAAATAAATGAAGATATGGGAGATTGGGATTTCGTGAAGCAGAGAGGAAAAGGGGAAAGCGATAGAAATGAAATATTGTAATTTGGAGATCAAGTGAAGAAAGAAAGTGCTTAAAAAGAGAGAAAGTATATATGTGTATGTGAGAGAGAGAAGAAAAAGAG
>NW_026297304.1:0-688 GCF_001194135.2 Octopus bimaculoides
AGCTCTTATTTCTAGCAGGTAGATGCTTGTTTAAGCATCATTACGCTTCGTGCAAATTTATAATTCATAGCTGTTGAAAGCTATTATAACTGCGTTCCACCCATGCCACTACAGGTGATATCATCAAATTTAGAATTTATCCACAGATGATATGAACAGTAGTGACATCTAACTTCAAATCTCAGTGTTTGAATGTTTCATTTATATATATATATATAAACCAAATAAGAAAATTAACAGGATAAACAATCAACAAACATCAGCCTAGAAACATTCAATTATATCTATCTATTAATTGATTACAATCATATGTATACATGATCCAAATAAATGAATGAAATAAGCAAATAAATAAGTAAATAAATAGATAAATAAAAATAAATAAATCAATAACAATAAATGAGTGTACAAATAGTAAACTCTATTTACTATCGCTTAGATGGTTGCTTAACGTCTAACTCATACAGACATATATATATAAATTTAAAGAATGGAGTAAACGCATATTATAACTGCATACTTTTATTCCAACATATGTTTCGAAGAATTACAATTTATGCGATCCATAGGAATCGGTGATGTTAAAAATGTAAATTTCTCCTCAGGGAAATGTATGGGAGCCAGCTTAAACATAAGACATTCCTATGGATCGCATAAATTGTAATTCTTCGAAACATATGTCGGAATA
>NW_026297305.1:0-1028 GCF_001194135.2 Octopus bimaculoides
ATATATACAATCTTTTTTGTGCATGGGACAAAAGATGGTACAGCAGCTGACCTGGCTACAATCTCAGAGACAAGACTATCCCCAATACACAAGACCATCACAGCAAATAGACCCAAGATGGGCACCAACACACACATCACATCGGTGCTCTTACTGAACATCAGATGACTGTTATCACTTAGTAACAGGACAAAAATCCCTTTCTTGAGACACCTTGTTGCTTGCAATCAAGCCTTATGCATAGCACTTACGGAAACACACCTAAAACCAGATATAGGAAATGCAGAAATACACATAACACAGTATGTTGTATTACGGACCGACAGAAAAGAAAGGAGTCATGGTGGAGTTGCTATGTACATCCGCGAAGACCTCACACCCCAGGTCCTTTTGTCACACTCAAATTCAGTATGTGACACATTAATTGTACATATAAGACAACTCAATGTAGTTACATGTGCTACATATCGCCCTCCAGATGCTCCAAATCATGTAGGCAAGTTTGAAGACTGCCTTACAAAAATAGAAGTTCTAGTCACATTAGAACAACACATAAGTGTACTTCTTATGGGAGACTTCAATCTGCCCAATGTCAGATGGCCCGAGGGCCTTTCTCTCCCAGGAATGATGCAATACAAACAAGGACAGGTGAATTCCCTCCTGAACCTTGCCAATACTTTGTACATGGAACAAATAGTACTCCAACCAACCAGGGCAGGTAACATACTGGATCTCTGCTTCACAAATAATATGGATCTCATCCATAATGTGAAAGTGACACCGACGCTACTCTCGGATCACAACATGGTAGAGCTGACCATATATGGACCAAAGGAAACCATGGACATGCAGCCTACAAAAAACTCTCAGAATCTTTCCAATTTGAACTTTCATAAGGCAAACTGGAAACAAATTGAGAAAGAGATCCTCAAACAAAACTGGCCTAAATGTCTCTCCTCAGCAGACATCGACATGAAGCTTAAACAATTCATGTTTGTAATGCAAGCCATATGCTACAAATGTGTCCC
>NW_026297306.1:0-400 GCF_001194135.2 Octopus bimaculoides
TTTTATTTCTTCTTTTCTATCTTGTTTCATCCTTCTTACACTGCTTATACCCTCCCCTCCTTAACTTTTGTTCAGACACTTCCTCCTCTCACCTTTCAACCCTTAAATCTGTGGTACTACAAGATCAACTGCTTCTGCCAACTTCCTCTTGATGAAGGGAGCCGGACAAATGGTAATATCTCCGTGTGATTGTTTACTAGTTGCATACCCAAGACTTTTGCACATTTTGTCTACAAATTATGAACATTATGATTAACAGATAAATCTGAGCTTTCTGAAACTGCTGTCGAGTTAAGAAGTTACTACGTATTCTCTTTCTAGTATTCTGCTTTTAATGCTTTATGTGCATATATTTGTGTGTGTGTGTGCATATATATACATACATACATATATATACATA
>NW_026297307.1:0-228 GCF_001194135.2 Octopus bimaculoides
GGAGCTTATCATCAAACTCAACTGGATGTCCTGTTTGATTTTCATCTTCAAGGCTGAAACCTCTACTTCTGAATTTTAAAAACCAACTACTGCAAGTTCTTTCATTTAAGCATTTTCCCCCATAAACTGAGTGTATGTTTCAAATCGCTTCGGCTGCAGAGTTTCCTTTTTTGTACTCAATAAAGCATTATGTGCCTCAAATGTTCTTTGGATACTTCCATGTTAGAA
>NW_026297308.1:0-202 GCF_001194135.2 Octopus bimaculoides
GATAGATAGATAGATAGATAGATAGATAGATAGATAGAGCGAGAGAGAGATAGATAGATACATACATACATACATACATACAGACAGACATACATAGATAGATAGATATAGATATACGCATATATATAGATATAGATACATATTATATATACATACACACGCGCACACACATATGCATATATATATATATATATATATATAT
>NW_026297309.1:0-208 GCF_001194135.2 Octopus bimaculoides
CATACATACATACATACATACATACATGCATACATACATACATGCATACGAATATATATATCTCCTTCTTCGGAGGGAGAATTTAAATGGTTAATACAGAAAAGATATACATACACACACACACATACAAATACACATACAGACAGATAGACATGAGCGCATACATACATGCATACATACATCCATCCATCCATCCATACATACATAC
>NW_026297310.1:0-405 GCF_001194135.2 Octopus bimaculoides
CTGGTCCTACTCCCGAACTATACGGTCGTTATATCGACGACTGTATCGGTTCCACCTCACTCTACCACGAACATCTTGACTCGTTCCTCTCTTTCGTTCAATCCTTCCATCCTGCTCTCCACTTCTCCTGTAATATCTCTGACACCTCTGTCCCCTTTCTCGACATTTCGGTCAGCATCCTTCACTCCACTCTTAGCACTTCCATCCACTACAAACACACAGACTCACACTCCTGTCTCAACTTCTCCTCCTCCCACCCTAAACACACAAAACTTTCCATCCCCTATTCCCAATTCCTCCATCTACGCAGAATTTGTAGTGACAGCCATGACTTTGAGACTCAGTCTCAACTCATTGGTTCGCCACTTTAGCCTGCGTGGATATCCACCCACCACCATCCACACC
>NW_026297312.1:0-248 GCF_001194135.2 Octopus bimaculoides
AAGAAACATCCATAGCTGAAGTGCTCAGCGAACTGGTCTTAGTCGCAGGCGTGTCTATTAAAAAAACAAAAAACAAACTCGCTTTGTAACAACGTAGTTTCAAGTTCAATCCTATTGCACAGCACCTTAGGCAAGGGTCTTCTATTATAGCCACAGGGCGACCAATGCCTTGTGAATGGATTTGGTAGACGGACACTGCATGGAAGCACATCGTGTGTGTGTGTGTGTGTGTGTGTGTGTTGTATGTA
>NW_026297313.1:0-285 GCF_001194135.2 Octopus bimaculoides
TCACCATCACTCTCTTTATCATCATCAGCATCATCATTATCGCCATTGTCATCATCATCATCAACATCATTACCATGCACTTGCCTGTCAAAAGTATGTCCTGTAGCTGAGTAGTTTCACCATGTGGGAACCATGGGAATATAAATACTTGAATAGCAAATATGGGTGACAGGGAGAGCATCCTCAGGCAGAAGACTACATCAGTGCACTATGCAACAGGATGACTAAAGACAGATAGAAACAGTATAATGCAACAGGATGACTAAAGACAGGTAGAAACAGTAT
>NW_026297314.1:0-766 GCF_001194135.2 Octopus bimaculoides
TATATATATATATATATATATGTATGCATATATATGCATGTATATGTATACATATTTGAATGTATATATATATGCATGTCTTTATATTCATGTGTATATCTATATATATGTATATATATATATGCTTGTATGTATATATATGTATATACATATATATGTATATGTATATATACATATATACATATATATGTATATATACATATATACATATATACATATATATGTATATATACATATATACATATATATGTATATATACATATATATATATATGCATATATATATATAAATATACATATATATAAATATATATGCATATATATATATATATAAATATATATGCATATATATATATATAAATATATATGCATATATATATATATAAATATATATGCATATATATATATATAAATATACATATATATATACATATATATGCATATATATATATATAAATATATATATACATATATATGCATATATATATAAATATACATATATATACATATAAATGCATATATATATATATATATAAATATATATATACATATATATGCATATATATATAAATATACATATATATACATATATATGCATATATATATATATGCATATATATATATATATAAATATACATATATATATACATATATATGCATATATGTATATAAATATACATATATTGGCATATATATGTGTGTATATCTATATATGTATATGTGTGTATATATCTCTATATGTATGTGTATATATATATATATATATA
>NW_026297316.1:0-163 GCF_001194135.2 Octopus bimaculoides
CCGTTCGGCCTCACTCTGCACTGTTCAACCGAAATACGAACGTTCGTGATACAGTTCGGCTTCCCGCTGCACCGTTCGAGCGAAATTGGGACGTACGTGCCTCCGATCGGCCTCCCACTGCACCGATCGAGTGGAATTCGAACGTACGTGCGTCCGTTCGCCC
>NW_026297316.1:219-478 GCF_001194135.2 Octopus bimaculoides
ATTCGAACGTACATCCGTTCGTTAGGCATCCCTCTGCACCGTTCGAGCGAAATTCGGATGTACGTGCGTCCTTTCGGCCTCCCTCTGCACCGATCGTGTGGTATTCGAACGTACCTGCATCCGTTCGGCCTCCCTCTGCACCGATCGACTTGAATTCGAACGTACGTGCGTCCGTTCGGCCTCTCTCTGCACCGTTCGAACGGTATTCTAACGTACGTGCTTCCGTTCGGCCTCCCCCTGCACCGTTCAACCGAAATAC
>NW_026297317.1:0-295 GCF_001194135.2 Octopus bimaculoides
AGCAGGATTAATTAATCTACATTTAGGGTTTCTATTAAAATTATCTTTATAGTCTTTTAGGGTGACAAAAGCAGGTCTGGGAGATAGGTATTCCATTCTATCGCTAATCTTAAGATTGTTAGCTATTCTTCTTGCTTCCAAATTCACCTCTTTATATAAATTTGTATTGTCTTTTTTGTATGTGTCACTGATGCAATTCGAAATTAGGCGCTTGTAAACATCCTTGTCAACCGCATATAGATTTTTAGATACGTTACTCTTTACCCCTCCACTCCATAGATTAAGATACAATTGT
>NW_026297318.1:0-673 GCF_001194135.2 Octopus bimaculoides
AAGTAATGAATAAAATAAACTGAGAAAATGCTCTAAAATAATTAACAAAATAAAGCAATAATGGAAATCAACAAAAAGAACTGTTTAATGTCCACCTTCCATGCTGGCATATCATGAGATGTAATGAAATGAACACGTTCACACCAAAGGGTATATAAAAGAATAGCTACACTGAATAAAAGCAGTTCTTGCCTGGTGATTGCTGTAACATGAAACTAGAAGCACAAGAAAAGAATTCAGTTTAAATAAGCCTGATACTCTACAACATTCATTGACAAAAAGTAATGTTTGAAATACTACATACTTCCAAACACTCAACGCATACATACACACATGCACACCATACATGCATGCACACAGACACACAGGCACACACACATGCACATACACACTCATACATACATATACACATGTGTAATGTACACAGATATGTGTAGCCACACACATATACTGATAAGTACATGTACACATGTAGGACACACACACATACAGATACACACACATACAAATACACACATACACACAATGTATTCTTTACACCATCCTCACTGACGTATTCTGACCAATCAGAATCTGACTGGCCAGACTACTTCAATCCAGGAGTGACTCTTCCTGTTTCATTTACAATAATGATGATGATGATGATGATGATGATGATGATGATGATGACGAT
>NW_026297319.1:0-223 GCF_001194135.2 Octopus bimaculoides
ATACATACAAACATACATACATACATGCATACATACATACATACATATAAGCGCTACACTGCGTAATGCATAAACTTTGCCATATCCAACAGGGCGTTCATCTGAAATTAAGGTATATCTTGATAACTTCCTCATTCCCCCATTCACATAAAGCAATATATATGTATGTATATATACGTTTACATATATACATTTATATAAGCACACACACACACACACACAC
>NW_026297320.1:0-330 GCF_001194135.2 Octopus bimaculoides
GTATATGCATGTGTGTGTGAGTGTGTGTGTGTGTGAAAGGAGAGAGAAGGTGAGTAGAGATGCATAAAGTAAATAGAGAGGGATTGAGTGAAGTGAGAAATGGTGGAGCTGAGTGTCTGTATATGCAAATGTATGTGTCTGAGTGTATATATATATAAATGATAGAGAGTGAGAGGAAGGGAGTATGAATGCTACAGAGAGAAAGCAAAAGATAGGAGGAGGGAGTGAGGGAGTGAGGGAGAGAGAGATGAATGATAAAGAGCAAGTATGTGTGTATGTATGAATGTGTATGTACGTTAGTGAGTGTTAATGCATGTGTGTATGAGAGTG
>NW_026297321.1:0-265 GCF_001194135.2 Octopus bimaculoides
ATGATAGAGACTGCAAACATTTATGAAACATTTATGATATACGCAATATAATAAAATATAGTCAGTAGTCAGCTGACTTATTCGGAAGTGTTGAGATGTAGAGGATATAGAGGATATACGAAATATAGATGACATACGATATATAGATGACATGCCATATAGATAACATATTGAATATAGATGATATAGAAGTTATGGTGGATATTGGTGACATTCTGGTTATAAATGGCATACTGTATGTAGATGGCATACATAGCATAGATGA
>NW_026297322.1:0-374 GCF_001194135.2 Octopus bimaculoides
GTGTGTGTGTGTGTGTGTGTGAGTGAGTGCTAGTGTGTGTGCGTGTGTGAGAAAGACAGGCAGTCACAAAGAGATGGTGAGGTGTGGGACATAGTCACTCATGAAGTTAAAGAATACTGGGAGAATATCCTTTGAGATTTCAATGAAGTTACCGATACAATCCATTCAATTGATTTGTATACAAATCCTGTTTCTCCAAATTTTCGCACAAGGTACGGGTTGATCCAATGTTATAAAAAAGATGATAGTTTCCAGTCATATTGTTTCCATCAGAAATTGCGCCGAATATTCATGTATCTGAGGATTTATAAAGGACCAGGTAACCCAGTTGGTCGAACAGCTGATTTCTCATCGAAAACTTTACCAAGATTTAT
>NW_026297324.1:0-357 GCF_001194135.2 Octopus bimaculoides
GTCAATATCAACCTCAAATTCTTCAATATCAACCTCAAATTCGTCGATATAAACATCAAATTCGTCGATATCAACCTCAAATTCGTCAATATCAACATCAAATTCGTCGATATCAACCTCAAATTCGTCGATATCAACCTCAAATCCGTCAATATCAACAACAAATTCGTCAATATCAACCTCAAATTCGTCAATATCAACATCAAATTCGTCAATATCAACCTCAAATTCGTCAATATCAACATCAAATTCGTAGATATCGACCTCAAATTCGTCAATATCAACCTCAAATTCGTCGATATCAACTTCAAATTCGTCGATATCAACCTCAAATTCGTCGATATCAACCTCAAATTC
>NW_026297325.1:0-215 GCF_001194135.2 Octopus bimaculoides
ACACAATGGTATATTACATAAGCCAGCCTGTTAGATCTGCTGGAAACAGCAGTCTAATTCCTTCAAACCACACCCTATCGCTGTAAAACAGAAAGGACATTAGCGCGTCTTATCTATAAATGTGACAGTGATGACACAAGACTGATCATGTCTGTTGAAACACGGTAGACCTAGGGCTAAACTACATCGACACACTACGCGGAACTATATTTTGC
>NW_026297326.1:0-370 GCF_001194135.2 Octopus bimaculoides
ATATATATATATGTATATTAATATATTATTTATATTGTTATTTATATAATTATTATTATATATATATATACGTGTTTACATATAAAGTTGTATATATACGCTTGACAATAAAAACAGGTAACCCCATGTAGATGTATATACACACACACACACACCACCTTAAATAATTTTTAGTCTAATGAATCTACCCTAGAACATATTTTAAAGCCCGGTGCTTATTCTTTTGGGCTCTCGTGCAGAACTGCTAAGTTACGAGAAAATAAACACACCAACGCCGATTATCAAGCATTGATGAAGGACAAACACAGACACAAAAACACACATACACACAAACACACGCGCACACACATACACACACACACACACACAC
>NW_026297327.1:0-500 GCF_001194135.2 Octopus bimaculoides
AGGACTTTTGATTTGTTGTATATTATATTTCGTGTGATGTGTTATGTAATCTAAACATCACATGGAGCACATGGTTGTGGATGTAAAGTGAGTCGGTAACAAACAGATATCGTACACACAGGACTATATTATTATTATATGTCTTTGGCAGATTTTAAGGGCGGTAGCAATGATTTCATGATTTTCAGGCGCTTCTTTTACAAGCGTCAGGTATTTCCTCCGAGGCTCCTCCTGCTTTTTGATCGTTTATATGCACGTATACAAATCTATCTATCTATCTATCTATCTATCTATCTATCTATCTCTTTATGTCGATCTCTCTCTACGCGTATATGTTCATGTATATGTATGAATGAGAACACACACACGCGCACACACATACATATATATACATGTATACATATGTGTATGCATAACTATACGTATATATATATGCGTAAATATACACACATATATATATGTACATATATATATATGTATATGTATATATATATATATAT
>NW_026297328.1:0-272 GCF_001194135.2 Octopus bimaculoides
ACTACTACTACTACTGCTGCTGCTGCTGCTACTGCTACTGCTACTACTACCACTAACAACAACAGCAACAGCAACAGTAGTATAGGCACAAATCTAGTGAGAGGAGTTAGTCGAATACAATGAGCCCCTCCGCAAGCACTTGACTGGTACTTTATTTCATCGACCCCCCCCAAAAAGATGGATACCTGAAGTTAGCATCCAGCAGGCACGTGGATTTTCTTGTATTCCTTTATTCTTTTATTTGTTTCAGTCATTTGACTGCGGCCATGCTA
>NW_026297329.1:0-320 GCF_001194135.2 Octopus bimaculoides
AAAAAAAACTGAAACAAATGAAAGAATAAAAGAATATAGTGGGCGTGAAACACATACTGATGCATCACATAATTTCTTCATCTCCTATAGCATTGGGCCGACCAAAGCCTTGTAAGGATTTGGTAGGCGGAAACGGAAAGAAGCCTGTCGTACTGGGACTTATTCTTCGTAAGCCTAGTTCTTATTGTCTCGATCTCTTTTGCCGAACAGCTAGATTATGGGAACGAAACAAACCAAGATCGGTTGTCAAGCGATGGTGGGTAGGGAGACTAACACAGACACACAAATACATACACACACACACACACACACACACACAC
>NW_026297330.1:0-333 GCF_001194135.2 Octopus bimaculoides
TTAACGTCGATGTAGACTGGCGTAATTAACTTATAATTTTATTTAAAAAATAATAAAAGAAAACGACAACAATATTTTTTTCTTCAAGACCTGTCAAAAATGAGTGCAAATTTTCATAATTATATTTTAAAGAGTTTTGAATAGAAAAAACCGTAGATTAAGAAACGATTTGCGTTGTTTTAAATCAAAATCTGCTTATATAACTTTCGTCGTGTTATCATCAGTCCAGATGTTTGAACGTTACTCGATGTTTCAGAACGCAGTGACGACAGAGGAAGATAGAGTCCCCGACACAGGTACTCCAGTTTATTCATTTATTTGAAGCTTAAGTTT
>NW_026297331.1:0-276 GCF_001194135.2 Octopus bimaculoides
TGTGTGTGTGTGTGTGTGTGTCAGTTATGCGTCAACAATCTTTAAGTGTTGGTCTTTGATGCCACTTCTATTAGTGATGCTATTCTAAGTCGTCGATAATAATCCGCAGTAGACAACCGTTTCCTTTTGTTGCTTCTCTTGATCCATATTTTTTACCGGTTGTTCTAAAATCTTCACACACGCACGCCTGCAAAATTACACACACACATGCATGCATACATATATATGTGCGTGTGTGTGCTTGTGTGTATATGCATATATATATATATATATATA
>NW_026297332.1:0-393 GCF_001194135.2 Octopus bimaculoides
TTGGGTCCATCAGAATAAAATAGTAATTAAAGGGGTCCATAGATAAAAAAGATGGCTGAGAACCCCTACATTAGATGTGTGTATTGGTATGTACTGCTAGAAATAGGTTTCTTTCTCCAACATTTTTTTACATAGTTCAACCTACGCAAGTTAAATGTGTGAAAAACAAAATAGGAATTTTAAAAGAAGTATTTATAAATCCAGTTTTTAAATATCAAATGGTTAGTTGGGTCCATCAGAATAAAATAGTAATTAAAGGGGTCCATAGATAAAAAATGATTGAAAACCCTTGAGACACACAGACAGATAGATAGGGAGAGAGAGAAATAGATAGATGAACAGACTGACAAACAGACAGACAGGCAAGGTAAGGAGGCATGAAGACAGAAATAA
>NW_026297333.1:0-383 GCF_001194135.2 Octopus bimaculoides
TGTGTGTGTGTGTGTGTGTGTGTGTGTGTGTGTGTGTTTGTGTATACATGCATACATGTGTGTTTTCATACATGACCATAAGAGGTTATATATGTAAAGCGTATACTTAATAATTACGCGTGTGTGATGACGTAAATGTTGCGTTTAATATGCATACGCGTATGCGTGCGCGCGCGGAGAGTGTATATGTTGTCTTAACAAAATAACCGTAACCTTGAGAAAGTAAGAAGAAAAAAAATATGGTTCTGCATTTTATCTTAACGATTCCATTCAGTGTTTTGCTAAAGTATAGTGACAGATACACAAACATACACACACGCGCGCGCTCACACATATTTATCCATCTATATAATATATATATATATATATTTATATAAACATAT
>NW_026297334.1:0-521 GCF_001194135.2 Octopus bimaculoides
ATATATATATATATATATATATATAAACTTACTTGGAAATGGCTGTGTGGTGTTCAATCATATAATAATATAAATAATATATATAAATATATATATATATTTACATACATACATACATATATATGTATATATATATGTATATATAATTACAGGACTTCACAAAACGTAAACAACATGAAATATGGAAACACATGAAATACGAAGACAAACTTGGGTGTGCAAACAACGAGAGAAACAAATGGGAAACAAGACAAGTAACATAAAGAACGACCCTTCACCAGTTGTCGGCTATCCATGTACTCAATTTGAGCATTTAACGACAACTATATGAGGCTTTGAAAAGCAGGACAGTGGCTCAAAATAAGGAGTAGATAGACAGCTGACAACTGATGAGGGGTCATTCTTTATGTTCCTTGCCTTGTTTTCCATTTGTTTCTCTTGTTGTTTGCATACCCAAGTTTGTCTTCGTATTTCATGTAGTTTACATTTTGTGACATCCTGTACCTATATATGCATATATA
>NW_026297335.1:0-305 GCF_001194135.2 Octopus bimaculoides
GTACAAAACAATCACATTACTGGAGGTCACTTTAGAAAATACCTGTCGTGTTAATCCCCTCCACTTATGACCATCCTGTCAATTTTAATGCTATCTGCAATGGATGTTATCTCTAACATTATCATAGGTACTTCTAAACATGCGGTCATGCTGATTCACCGAGAACTACAAGAGACAGCAGAGAAAGGATTTCTGGGTTATCTTTTATCCTTTACTTCTTTCAGTGGCCATGCTGGAGCACCACATTATTTCCTATCTTATTCTTTTACTCTTTTACTTGTTTCAGTCATTTGACTGCGGCCATG
>NW_026297336.1:0-531 GCF_001194135.2 Octopus bimaculoides
TTAAAAGCAGCAGAAATATAACAAAAGCTGTTACTCAGAGTTTCAATATATTTCTGCTGCTTTTAAATAAAGTATATATATACAGTTTTTAGGTTACAAATGAGATCCATTCTTACGTCTGGTCTGTAAGTCAAAGCAGTTACATATGATATGGTTTATAACTAGTAATAGAAAAATGTTTGTCTTAGTATACTACTGTGTTAAGTCTTGTTTCAAAGCTTTACTGTACTGTAGAATATATCTATAAAATTTTATCCAACATAATGTAGTTGACAGATGTAAACAACATATTTTTATATAGCAAAATGAACTGTTCCAACTAAATTTGAAAAAGGATGACAATGATAATAAAAAATATTTATAAAATAAATTCAAATACTTTTCTACAATATTGCCTGTTTTCATTTTATATCACATTTGATGAATAATAGCATTGCTAGTTTAATGTTTCCAAAGGGCTTCAATGCATTTATGATAGTGTCAAGGGACTGTCTGTGCAATTTGGGCAGAACAAATTTTTATTCTAAAGCA
>NW_026297336.1:1825-2031 GCF_001194135.2 Octopus bimaculoides
TTCACGAATCGTGAAACGTTGCCCTGATAAGAATACCATCGGTTTTCTCAGCAAGATCTTTGTTTTTAAAGTATCGCCTGGCATAATTAAAGGTATATTGTCCGGTAGATACACACAACAAGCAATATTCCAAGTTGCACTGTATAACAGCTGGATATACTTGTGGCTAATAGGTTTATGACGTCCTCCTTCAGCTGGAGTAAGAA
>NW_026297337.1:0-1341 GCF_001194135.2 Octopus bimaculoides
GTGTGTGTGTGTGTGTGTGTGTGTGTGTGTGTGTGTGTGTGTGATATCACTGTTTGATATCCTCTGGTGTTTCGGGACAATATCAATTCGCGATCTGCCGACCAATATTGCTGTCGTCATCAACTTCGTTGAAAACCACAAAAACTGAGAAAATAAAAAAAAAAAGGAAAAGAAAAAGAAAAAAAAAATCAACTCGAAGTGCATACCGCTGCTTACATCTGTCATCGTTGTCATCGTCGCCGTCGTTATCATCATCATCATCATCATCATCATCACTGCCGCCGCCGCCGCCACCACCATCATCATCATCACCATCATCATCAACATCATCATCACCACCACCATCATCATCACATTACCATCACCATCGCCATCATCATCATTATCATCATCACCATCACTATCACCATCATCATCACCATCACCATCGCCGCCGCTATCATCATCATTATCGTCGTCGTCGTCGTCGTCGTCATCATCATCATCATCATCGTCGTCGTCGTCGTCGTCATCATCATCATCATCATCATCATCATCATCATCATCATCATCATGAATTATATATAGAGGATATCTTCAGACCAGAATCACAATAGATTGTGTATATATCTTCAGGTATAGAATACAACATTATTTAAAATAGATTTGTTAATATATGATAATTAAGCTAAGATTAATTAAAGAATACATTAGAATATATTAAATATAACAAGCCAAAAGGCTGGAAAGCAACAACAACAACAACGACGACGACCACACTAACAACAAAAGCAACAGAATGAACAAACCCCAGGATCTGTCGAGTTTCGAAACTTCATCGTTCATGTTAATGAACGTCAATGTATTTTGACCAATATCTATAACGACAAATATGCGAGATCTAATCAAATAATATCAGGATTGATGTTAGAGAAAGAAAACCGCAAAACGTATGAAATTCGGTACTTAATCTCATTCGAAGTTGTCCCCATCGGAAGCAAAACACTTTATCCACTGATGGAAGCATTCCTGGAGCTCTGGTTTTTTTTTTGAGGGGGGTGGGGGATAGCGACCAGTTCCCTTGTGGCATTCTCTAGGGTTTCGTTTCTTCGATTTCCTTGAAATTTTGTTGGGGGTCTTCTGCTGCAGAAACTGAGCCTTGATTTCGGGGTCATAATGAAAGACCCACGAATTCGTCTACAGTTTTCAAAAATGTTCGTCTTTCTCGACTCAGTCGAAGAGATCCTGCGCAGCTGAAACCCGATCTTCTTTCTTGAGACGACCATACTCTACACATACTTTCGTTTTTCTATCTTTCTCTCTCTTATTCTTTTACCTCCTCTTCTCCCACTATTCTATCCT
>NW_026297338.1:0-217 GCF_001194135.2 Octopus bimaculoides
AGCGTAACTGGTGATGAACTAGCAGAGAAGATTGGATTTGGTCATTTGACCATTCATTGACACCAGTGCTAGGAGGAAAATGACCATCTTTGGTTTCAAGACGAAAGGTGTTTTTCCATCTGGATAATACTCGACCACATACAGTGAAGATGACATTCTAAAGGTTGGAGCAATTTGAATGGGAAACAATGCCCCATCTGCCATATTCACCAGACAT
>NW_026297339.1:0-294 GCF_001194135.2 Octopus bimaculoides
TATCTATCTATCTATCTATCTATCTAACTATCTATCTATTTATCTATCTACCTACCTACCTACCTACCTACCTACCTACCTAATTATGTATCTAGCCTTCTATCTGTCTGTCATGGCATCAATCTATCAGTCAATCAATCAATCAAGTAAGCAATCAATCTATCTATCGATCCATCTATTTATCTTTGTTGTTATCTAACGATCGCTCGATTTATCTATCTATTTATCTGTCTTTCAATCTACATATCTATCGATCGATCGATCTATCTATCTATCTATCTATCTATCTATCTA
>NW_026297340.1:0-589 GCF_001194135.2 Octopus bimaculoides
GCCTTTCATCCTTTCGGGGTCGATAAATTAAGTACTGGTTGCGTACTGGGGTCGATCTAATCGACTATCCCCCTCCCCCAAATATTGGACCTTGTGCCTATAGTACAAATTATTATTATTATTATTAGTAATAGTAGTAGTAGTAGTAGTAGTAGTAGTAGTAGTAGTAGTAGTAGTAGTAGCAGCAGCAGCATTTAGTGGTAGTAGCTGTCAGTCATAGTAACAGCCAATCACATCCACCCGGGGTAGACAAGGCTGTGGTCGGGTGTATAATAGGTATATAAAGTAAGCACTATTCTCATAATGGTTAGGTTGTTTTCGTTTAGTCACAGGTCAGTGTGGAGCAATCAAATTGAAATTCCATTCCAACTATGACCATCCCATCTATTTTTTTTAAAGAGACAGAACACATTATCTGATGTGTTTGTCTCTTTTTTTTTTTTGTTTTTCTGTATTTGTTTTTCCTTTTAAGACTACATAATGTGATATGAGGGAAGTTTGGCTATTTTATTTTGCTTGTCATGGATGAAATAACAGTTTGTATTACAGGAGATTCTCACGCCTTCTTTGACAGGCAGGATATATATAT
>NW_026297341.1:0-269 GCF_001194135.2 Octopus bimaculoides
TGTGTATAGTAGAATATAACGCAACAGGTTCACTAGCAGAAAAAAGCCATAGAGAGTTATACATATAGATATTAATATTGAAAAATGAAAAATATATATATTCTACAAGAGGCTTAAAACTAGTAGGCAAGACTATGTTTGAAAAAGATACAATATTTAAGTAAAAATGTACATAGAAGCAGAGAAAAAGAACAAAAAGAACTTACCAAAGAAAAGCAATGTATGTATTGAATCCAATTTTGTATTAAATCTAATTTTGATTCAACATC
>NW_026297342.1:0-278 GCF_001194135.2 Octopus bimaculoides
TATATGTATATATATATATATATATATATATTTGTATATATATATATATTCATTCCTGTACATATGTTGAATTATATACAAATTCTCCTGTGTGTCTATTAGTCGTATGTGTAGATTTGTCATCTGGAAAATAATTGCAATATAGAATGACAAAATATATTCATACAGTGAAACATGGGTGTTTATTCACACATGCAGACACTCTAGCACACACACACACACACACACATGCACGCACACACGTGTGTGTGTTTGTGTAAATTTATATATATATATAT
>NW_026297344.1:0-592 GCF_001194135.2 Octopus bimaculoides
GTGTGTGTGTGTGTCTTTTTTTTGCTAACAGGCTAAGCAGCTATGAAGAAACTCCTTCTCTGGCCAGCTGCATTCAAGATTATGAGCAGATATACTGGCTGAGCAAAACAATATAAAGTGGCTTAACCCGTTAAAGAGGTTTTTCAAGTCTGAACTATCTTAGTAGTGGATTACGATGAACTTGATGACTCGAAAGATATTAAAAAATTATTGACGTTTCAGGTTCAACGTCCTTTCCTTTTCCTTCTTTTTTCTGTTTCTAGTTTGAGCAAGCGTTTCTGTGCGTGTTTTCGAGGAATTAGTTAGTCTGTCACGCTTTCATTATTCAGATTCAACCATGTGCCAGCCCGTTTGTTTCGAAAACTAATGAATTTTTAATAATATGCACCATAGTGGCGTCAACAAACTTGCATCCACTTTATCTCTCTATCAAATAGAAAAAAAAATGATATTCACTAGAATACACATAGGGACAATTAATCATTTGGTGTAGACTATACTCAAAATTTAATTTAAAGAAATAATCGAATTCACTACTACAATTCAATCATAACACGTCGTTTTCCTGACTCTTAATCACCTCTAGATTTGC
>NW_026297345.1:0-1235 GCF_001194135.2 Octopus bimaculoides
TGAAGTACTTTATTAAATTCGTTTTTATTATTTACAAAATTATAATCACTTATTCATCTATCGTAAAGATAGAAAGATGGATTTCTAAAGGGAAAATTGCTATCACTTAGTATCTTATCCCTTTTGGCATTGTAATTTTCCGTCACCTTCTGTTCACAAAACCATCTAAAGTTTAAACTGAAGGTGAAGTCCCTTGCTGAATTTATTGAAAAATATTCAACAGGCACAGGAGTGGCTGTGTGGTAAGTAGCTTGCTTACCAACCACATGGTTCCATGTTCAGTCCAACTGTGTGGCACCTAGGGCAAGTGTTTTCTACTATAGCCGACCAAAGCCTTGAGAGGATTTGGTAGATGGAAACTGAAAGACGCCCATCGTGTGTGAATGTGTGTGTGTGTTTGTGTATCAGTGTTTGTTCCCCCTCACCACCAACATCACTTGATATCCTATGCTGGTGTGTTTACATCCCCATGACTTAGCAGCTTGGCAAAAAGAGACCGATAGAATAAGTACTAGGCTTACAAAGAATAAGTCCCGGGGTCGATTTGCTTGACTAAAAAGTGGCGCTCCAGCATGGCCACAGTCAAATGACTGAAACAAGTAAAAGAACAAAAAAATATATTACATTAATTTATTAATTCACCCCTTTAATAAAGTCGTGGGTGATGGTAACTGTATGTTCAGAGCTGTATCACTCTAGCTCAAAAACAACAGAAATTACCAAACTCTTTGGGAAGAGTCCGTATGATACATATGCAACTAGGAAAGCACTTGGAGAGTGCAGACCTCCACCAAGCTCATTTTAAGATAGATACGCAAGTAAAATTACTAATAAAGAAACAAAAATAAACTTTGGAAACAGCAACGCCACCATAAATTACGTGGAAACGATGAATGTGTTTTCAAGGGAGATAATCAAAGAACGTAACATTGTAATACTTCATCTCTATCTATATAAAATAGAGATGTCTGTGTATTCGCTTTTCACGTGAAATCGACTTCACCAAATGCTTCCATACTTGTGATGCATGAATAATTTGACCTCGGATAAATGTTAGGCTCTTCATTTGATTTTTTTAATTAAAAATAAATAATATTACTTTATATTTAAGATTCACTTCTTTAAAAAGGTTCCTCAATGTCAACTTCCGGTATTGACGTAACAACGGCAAAAAGCTTCACTCTCTATTTTGACGTTTTTGTACCAAATGCTTACATACTTGTGATGAAATGTCA
>NW_026297345.1:1750-2867 GCF_001194135.2 Octopus bimaculoides
ATTGTTTACTATCTTCTGCACTCGTGTATTTCTGTATACGTATATAACCATGCCTAGAAGGAAAATGTCAAATTTGTCTATAAAATCAAGGTCAGCCAAAAGAACGTCTCTGTCCAGAAAAAGAGAGACAGTTGCAGAAAGGGAAAGCATGCCAAGAAAAGAACAGACTGTGCACTACAAAAGCCAGAGCATCTGAAAGTGATGAACAGAGGTATGCACGACTGACAAGGAATAGGATCTCCACTGCAGAACGAAGAGCAGTTGCAACAGCTCAGAGAAGCAACTTCTATGAAGCAGCTTTCAATTATGATCCAGCAGTTCATTATGCAGATGACACTAGAGTTTCCATTGGTGCAATGACAACTGAGTGCATTCATTGTAAAGCAAGGAAGTGGCCTGGATAGACACTTGCACTGTGCTGCAGTGGTGGAAAGGTTAAACTCCCCGCAGTCCCCCAACCTCCAGAGCCATTGAAGAAACTGTTATCATCAACTGATCAAGATTCCAAGCACTTTCAAAACAAAATTAGGCAGTACAATGCTGCTCTACAGATTACATCATTTGGGGCCACAAAAGATATAACTGAGCCAGGATTCATGCAAACTTTCAAGATCCAAGGTCAGATTTATCATCGGATTGGCTCTCTACTACCTCTATCAAATGAATCACCAAAATTCCTTCAAATATATTTTATGGGTGATTCTCAACAAGAAGGACAAGGGAGGTGCAAGAACATTTCCGGAATCAGGATGAACATTGTAGTGTCTCTGCAAAAGATGCTGCATGACAACAACAACTTGATCAGAAGCTTCAAGACTGCACTTGAAAAAAAAATTCCACCTGACTCCCTGGATTACAAGGTACTTATCAGATCAGACAAGACACCATCTGGTCAACATGGAGGGAGGTTTAATGCACCAACAGAAAATGAAATAGCTGTGCTTCTGGTTGGGCAAGAACATGACAAGCGTGACATTGTCCTCCATCTCAGAGACAGCACACTGATGAGGATTTCAGAAACACACAGATTCTAGGATGCACTACAATATCCATTACTGTTCTGTTACGGACAAGATACTTACCACATTGACATGAGACAGACAAACTCCTCAAAGCG
>NW_026297346.1:0-316 GCF_001194135.2 Octopus bimaculoides
TATATCTGTGTATGAGTATGTGATTGTGTGTGAATGTATGTTTGTGTAAGTGTGTATGTGTGTGTGTGCTTGTGTGTGAGCATGCATTGCAAATGTATCTTCATGTAAATATGCATGTATGCATGTAAGCATGCATGAATGTCCATTGGGATGGGACCATGTACTGACATGTAGCTTGTGAATGCATATGGGTTTGTGATTGTGTGGAAGTGGGCAAAAGTGTATATACTTCAGAGTGTGTCAACTGCGAATAAATACATACACATTTATACATACATATATATGTACATACATACATATATATATATATATATAT
>NW_026297347.1:0-359 GCF_001194135.2 Octopus bimaculoides
ACACACCTACACTTAAACATACTCACACACCGACACATGCCCAAAGACAATAAACTGCAATATCATAAACAAAAGCCATTCCATAATGTATATTGGCAGTTATTATTCCATTGACTATCGAAATATCCTTTTTAACTTTTTGTAGGAAAGCCATAATAATGATAAATATAAAGAGTGTAGAAAAACTGGAAATTCATCATGTGTAGTGGTATTGAATATCATTGGAGGTTTGTTTCACTGAAAAGTTTTGACGTTATTTTAAATAATCACAAAATCGAACTACTGACTCTCAAGAGGAATGCATGTATATGTATGCATGTATGTATATACATAGGTATATATTTGCAAATATATATATA
>NW_026297348.1:0-489 GCF_001194135.2 Octopus bimaculoides
TATATATATATGTATGTATATATATATATATACAATTATGCACACACACAAACACACACACACACATACACACACACACATATATATGAATGTAATTATGTATCTATATATTTGCTTGAAGTATGTGTTCATAAGAGTCTGAAAGATACCACCTAACAAAAATGTTTTAAAACTCAATGGAGATATACACTATAAATGATACGTTGCTTAAATATTCTCTTATATCATTTACACGTTACAATCCTTCATTCAAATTACAGAATAAATATTCTATTCAAACGATGTGAATTTATTTTGTCTCATATATACATATGCATGAATGTTTAAATATGTGTGCATATGTATGTTTAGATATACATATATACATATACGTATATATGTATGTATAAGTATATATACGTATATATGTATGTATAATTATATATATATATATTTAAACATATATATACGTATGTAGATAGATAGATAGATAGATAGATAGATAGATAG
>NW_026297349.1:0-331 GCF_001194135.2 Octopus bimaculoides
GTGAGTTTGCGAAATGCCATGTCTATGGTGTGTCTATGTTATTCTATGTGTCTGTGTATATGTGTTGTAAGTGTCTATGTGCATGTCTGCTTGTGTGTACACAATACATGTCTATGTGTATGTGGTTCTATGCATGTGTAAGTACATATATATATATGTGTTGGTATTCCCTTTGTCCCCACCACTTTCAGAAGCCCTGGAAAGGGTCAGGGCATTTCCCTTTTCTCTGAATTTACAATTAAAAAACCCCCAAACAAATGGTTGTTGTTGTTTAACCCTGAGTCAGTCCTAATTGAGTAGACCTATGTTCAACAGCATTCCAGCTGCGATC
>NW_026297350.1:0-320 GCF_001194135.2 Octopus bimaculoides
ACACACACACACACACACACACACACACACACACATGTATATATGTATGTTAGTATTTATGTATATACATAAGGATGGAAAGAACAACATGCTTCGAGATTTCTTGATGTGAACTTATGTTAAGATCATCTAGTACTCTACAACATATTCTTTCTCACCAAAGGCAATTTGGGACATTGGAAAGTGACTTCTACTATAAGCCGTACACACTCTACGGGTGGCGACATGATTTACAAATATTCTTCCATTTGACGCCCTAGTATGGACATAGTCACAGATTGAAACAAGTACAAGTGTATATATGTATATATTTGTATATA
>NW_026297351.1:0-340 GCF_001194135.2 Octopus bimaculoides
TATATATATATATATATATATATATATATGTGTGTATATATATCCTCTACCCATACATTTTACTAACAGATACGGACGCACATTCGGGACATAATTATTTTCGTTTGATATCCGCCATTTGAGTCGTCGCTCGATGACGTCATAAGGCGATTTGTTAATGGCTGTAGCTATGGAGGAGTTATCGGACCGACAGAGATTGTAGAGAAGAGCTTTGTTTCTTTCTTTCTGTCAAGCAGCCACTTGGGAGGAGGCAAGATTTTGCCGTACCATTCGTCATCATCTACTTCGCCCATAATTCAATTTACGCAATTATATACATACATACGTAATACATACACAC
>NW_026297352.1:0-447 GCF_001194135.2 Octopus bimaculoides
TATATATAATATATAGATATTATATATATATATATATATAATATATATGATATATATATTAGATATATAATATATAATATATTTATACAATATATCTAATATATGTTTAATATATATAATATATATAATATATATAATATATATGTAATATATATAATATATGATATATATTATATATGTAATATATATATATATAATGTATATATAATATATATAATATATAAATAATATATATATATGTAATATATTATATATAATATATAATATATATATATACATAATATATATATAAATAATATAATATACATATTATATAATATATATATATATAATATATATAATATATATAATATACATATATATAATATATATATAATATACATATATAAAATATATATATATATATATATGATATTTATATACAATATATATATATATATATATATA
>NW_026297353.1:0-951 GCF_001194135.2 Octopus bimaculoides
TGCAGGAGGTGGTCAAACTCTGTTTAAGGAGTAGACAACCACCATGTAGACATATATACACGCACATTTACATATTCACACATATAAGAGAAAGAAAATAGATAGATCGATCGATCGATAGATAGATAGATAGATAGATAGATAGACAGACAGACAGATGAAATTAGAGTGAGGAGATGACATTCTAAGATGACTCAATATAGAAAACAGTAGCGCTCAAATGATTTGAACCTACGCTCCGACATCCGTGGGGTAAAAATTGGTGAGATATGTAGATAATGATGCACTATATATTAAGGCTAGATATATAATGTATACGTATATATGTAAACAGAGAGAAACAAAGTCTGTCGATATTCAAACGATGAACATTCATACGCAAATATATAGATATTTATATATTAACAGAGCATATGTAGACACAGTACAAATACAGGAAACTAAGGAGAGAATGCATAGTATTACATGTCTGACAGCTGTTTCTGGAGGCTCGGAATTACATAACAATTTTGGGATATGCAGTTCGCAAAACGTCAAGAATATGCAACCAGTAGTAGATGTATATAAACATTAAGGTTAATCCGACTGCCGTCTGCAGGATAGAATTATTGGTATTTAATAATTTTTTAATATAAAGTGTTTCGACCAAGGTGATCACATTTGGTTCGGAAAAAATCTATAATTCAGAAAAGCTTTGAAACCAAACCTTCCGGAAAATCGATTGTGTACCTGTATACTTTAGATGACATAGTTCTGCATACTTTAGTCATTTAAAATAACAGGATGGTCGTGGTTGAACCGCTTTTGAACACACTATTATTTAATCCGAACGGACTGAAGTTTAAACAAGGGGGACTGACGCATAAGAGAATGTAGTTCTGGATATCAGCCCTTTATATATGACAATGTGGAGGCGCAATGGCCCAGTGGTTAGGGCAGCGGACTCGCGGT
>NW_026297354.1:0-301 GCF_001194135.2 Octopus bimaculoides
TATCTGTGACAAATCATTTACTCAAAGAAGTAATTTAACTAAACACAATGTTATTCATACAGGAGAAAAGCCTTATCGCTGTAATAACTGTGGAAAGTTATTCTCCTCAAATGCTAACTTAATTATTCACAAACGTGTTCATACTGGTGAAAAGCCATATCACTGTGATGTATGTGATAAATCGTTTGCTCAAGCTACTGATTTAACTAAACATAAACGCATTCATACAGGTGAGAGACCATATCAATGTAATATTTGTGGTATATGTTTCTCTGCGTGTACTCAGTTAATCATTCATAAA
>NW_026297355.1:0-517 GCF_001194135.2 Octopus bimaculoides
GGTTCCAAAAATATTTATCAAAGAAACTCTTCAAAAACCTCATCCAAGAAACTTGAAAAGAAGAGGAAGCTAAAACTTTCGAAACGAGTAAGTAACCTTCTCTCTTGTCTCTTTTACTGTCGTGTATGAAACACAAATTTCGACTTCAACTATGCTTAAATTGGGTTGTGTAAATGTACATGGCTTGGCGTCAGCTTGGATGCAAGGTTACCTTCTAAATGACATCAAGTCACAGAACATAGAAATCATAGCTATCAGTGAAACCAGACTCAGTAACCCGCGGGCCCTCAAGTCCGTGTTTGGCGGACATTTCGACATTTATTTTTCTCCCTGTCTGCCAAACATGGGTGGTGGTGGTACCGCGGTGCTTTTTCGGAAGAGTCGGAACCTAAAAGTAAGGCCAATATTCCTAGACCCGGAGGGTAGGCTGGTTTGTCTTGGACGTCGATGGCACAAACGGGTGTGCCTTCCGTCTGGTGGCAGTGTATGCGCCGTCCTTAACGGGTCGGGCGGATTT
>NW_026297356.1:0-450 GCF_001194135.2 Octopus bimaculoides
GACACTTGCCCAAGGTGCCACGCAGTGAAACTGAACCCGGAACCATGTGGGTCGTAAGCAAGCTACTTACCACATACCCACTCATTTTTTTTATTTGGTTTGCAAGATTCTTGATATGAATTTGCATGTTAAAACAAATTTTGTGTCTTGGGAGGGTCGCTACGCCAATAATAACACATGCATAGGTTTGATAGCATTTCTTTGTTGTTAGTCGTCAGTTGGTTAAATATTCTAACACACAACTGATTGATTGTTTAACCAAGATATGAAACAAATGATTGATTAGTTAGTCAACTAATAAACTAACAATAAAAAAGTGATATTGAACTAGTGCATGTGTTATTATTGGTGTAATGACCATACCAAGACACAATAAGGTGTATGTGTGTTGCAGCTGAAAAGACTTCACAAACTCTTACAGAGTTTCACAAAAACTGCTCCTTAGAGAGT
>NW_026297357.1:0-286 GCF_001194135.2 Octopus bimaculoides
TATATATATATATTATTTTAATAAATGTAAGAAATTTAGCTCAATAATAGAAGACGGCTTTATTTACTGGCGTGATCATGTATTTGCGTAAGATACCTGGGGACATAAAAATGACGACAAGGTCTTTCACCATATGAACTTTCATTAAAGACAAGAAGACGGCGGAACATTTTTCTTGGGCAGTGTAAGTCGCATCTTCTACGGGTATACAAATAGGGGGCTTGAAGTTGCTTAGTAGAACGAAATGGAGTTGATTCTCTGGTGTTCAAAAGCCCAAACACGGTTC
>NW_026297358.1:0-360 GCF_001194135.2 Octopus bimaculoides
AACAGAGTGAGAGTGAGAGGAAGAGCAGAAGAAAGTTAGTTATATACGTTTCGTATCAATCGAATTCATTCCTGAATGTTGTTGAATGTAAAAATAGTGGATGGCAGTGAGTCATAGAATATAAGTAAACAATATTTTATTAGTTTACATGATAGAATAATATTCGCTTTAGGCTTATATCCTACTTAGAGAAGGAATGTAGGCCAGAGGGAAATATTAGCTTGGCGTTCATTGACATTTAGTAAACTCTAAGTATGTTATGATATATATGTATGCACACATACTCACACTTACATACATACACGCATATGTGTATGTACATAACATAAACGTATGCATCTCTCTCTTTCATATGTATAT
>NW_026297359.1:0-618 GCF_001194135.2 Octopus bimaculoides
TTCTTTCTTTTTCCTTCTCTCTCTCCCCAGATCTTATATTCATTCCTTCAATGTAATTAAGTCTGATACAGATTTCTCATTAATCAACAGTACCTATTGATTTAGAAACTATAACTTATCTTTATTATCCTCAATTATAACAGATTAGCAGTAAGCTAGAGTAATAATATACAGTCAGTAATATATAGTCACTGCTATACTGCCATCGTACCAACTATAGTGATATATAGCCAACTGCTATAATACCAATTGTAGTAATGAGTAGAGAGTCACATGAGTAGACAGTCACTAGAGATATTAAATATCATATGATGGTAGTCTCTCATAGTCTGAGAAAGACAGTTCTGCTGTTTCTTGCTGAACAACCTGCACAAATGATTTGTTTATAATGATCACATGTATTTGCTGTACATTAGTTCATTCCCTCTATCATTACCTGAACAGGTGCACTGTATACCACATAGCAGATGTCGAAGTGATCACAGAGCAATGAAAGAGGAAATGTTTTGCTCAAGAACACAATACACCATCCAGTCCAGGAATTAAAACCAACATCTTGCAATCATGATTGCAACATCCTAACCACTAGGCCAAGCACCCTCTAAATATTATATGTGT
>NW_026297360.1:0-430 GCF_001194135.2 Octopus bimaculoides
ATTATTATTATTATTATAATTATTATTGTTGTTATTATTATTATTATTATAAAATGTTTCAGCAATGCCATTATTTAAATGAGGAGAAAGGATTCTCTATGCCTGAAAATGTTTGAGTGTGTGTGTGATTCTTGATTCATTTTAATGATTCCTTTCATAAAATTCTTCTCGAAAAATTACCATTAGTTCCTGCCTCATTAATACTTTGTTATTTCGCCAGTAGAAATCTCATTCTCCAATAACAACTTGATAGTCAGAGGGTAAATATGTGAAGATTTACGCTGCCTAAGAAAACATGCGGCAAGACTCGGTGCAGATGGAATGTGAGAAGGGATGTGTTGTTTTTAGCGTGATACTAATGAACTCTGCACTGACGACTGATACCAACCATTCTCAAGGAAGCAGACTGAATCTTGCCAAAACTCCTTTC
>NW_026297361.1:0-376 GCF_001194135.2 Octopus bimaculoides
TTTGTTGGTCTTTCATGCTTATTTGCAATATTTTGTTAGTTCGAGTTTTGTGAAAAAGGTTGAGACTTCTGTGAACTCTTTGATAAATATAATGTTTTCATCAACCATCTACCCTATATATTAACCCACTAGACTTCAAAATGAAAAGTGGTTTTTCCAAAAATGAAAACTATCTCAAAGTGTCAAAAAACGACTGGAAATCATGAAATTAGCACTTTCAAATTTTGTTGGCTTTTCATGCTTATTTGCAAAATTTTGTGAGTTTTAGTTCTGTGAAAAAGGTTGTGACTTCATGGAACTCTTTGATAAGTATAACGTTTTCATCGACCATCTAGCTTATATTAACCCACTAGACTTCAAAATGAATAGTGGTTTT
>NW_026297362.1:0-217 GCF_001194135.2 Octopus bimaculoides
ACTCTCCATAAAGTGAATCCAGTAAAATAGTAAAAGAATACATACATTATTGATATTTGTATACTTTTACTATTGTTAAATCTTTATAGATATACACATATGCATATATATACATGTACATATACATATATATACATGCACACACACACGCGCGCACATATATATCTTTATATATGTGTGTGTGTGTATACACATATGTGCATATATATATATATAT
>NW_026297363.1:0-581 GCF_001194135.2 Octopus bimaculoides
TTAAACCTAACAAAACTCTCAACTCTCATGCAACCTTATTTTTCCTACCATTATATACATGAACTACTATTGAATTTCAAAAGCTCAAAGACAATATAATGTATGGGTATATTTATTTTTTTATATATTATTTTTTTTATATATTATTTTCTTCATTTTGTACTTCTTTGTAAAAACATTTTCATTCTCCTTCTTGATAATTTGCTTTCGCAATGAAAACCGGTTAGAAATCTTTATTAAAATATGCTTCCAGTTTAGCATTCTGCCTTTTTTTTTTTCATTTTCCTATATATATATATAAAGTCTAAATCCAAAAAATAACAACAAAACTACAAAGGATTCCGCGGTACATATATGTATATATATATATATATACATACATGTACAGTGTTTCCTTGAATACTGATGAGGTCGGTTCGCGGTGGTTCTAGATAAGACTCCCCAAAACAACGGGTACTGGTTGGACTGGTCTCTCTTTTTCTGATCACCGAAATTTGGGTAGTATTTTATCAACAATTGCCCGTTTTATCCATTTACACACTCGCCGTGTCTCTTGATTCAACAGCAACAAGAAAAACAAC
>NW_026297364.1:0-684 GCF_001194135.2 Octopus bimaculoides
GCTTGAGGATAATAGAATGGACATTGTCTTGTCCATTTGAAGCGACCAGATTTAACTAGTGTATGCTGTGAGATGCTTCATACACGGGAAGCAAATGAGGTGGTTTTCTCTGCGAGTATACTGCTTCTTGAACCATCGTGATTGCATGAAGAAAGATTCTATAAAGTTTCTAGAAATAATTTTAGTAAGTGACCTGCGGGGTCATTTGAAGTCTAAGATTCATGAGGGTTTTCAACTGGTGCAAAGTACGGACCTACGTGTTGCAGTTCCAAAGATGGTCTTACAGGAGTTGCAGCACCGGGTCCAGCGTGTAGTTCTAGCGATTTTTCTCCAGGTGTGGAGTGCTGTGTTCTTTACATGAATTGTTGCAGTGCGTCTATTATCGGACTACTTGTAGGATTGAGGTCATGTTTGCGTGTGAATTGCTTTCAATCTCAGGCCTAGCTATTTCTCATAACTCACGAGTAAAGTACATTTATTGCCAGGGATAGCTGGCATAAAACAGCTGGAGCTATAATCAGTTAGCTGACATGAAATGCTATTGGTCCCAGAAGGTGGAAATGGTGTAGATCTAAATCATAGCTGAGCATGCACGGACTAGTTACGCTAAAGCAATCGTTGATTGACCCTCCAAGTGCATAAATGTGAAGTGAGATAAACACCTTCGAAGCAGGAAGAAATACA
>NW_026297364.1:694-1083 GCF_001194135.2 Octopus bimaculoides
TGCATAAATGTGAAGTGAGATAAACACCTTCGAAGCAGGAAGAAATACAGTCGAAAATTGGTAGTTTAAGTTCAAAGAGTGCTTGAGGTAACATATATCTTGTAGAAGGGCGAAGAAAGAAAGTCTGAGTCAATTAAGTGGATGTCCTTGTTGCCGATGTCCAAGGGAATGTTTTAGTGTAAATGAATGAAATCAGTATAGTTACAGGCAACTTTAGGCAGCTAGCTGGCAGAATTGTTAGCATGCCGGGCAAAATGCTCAGCGACATTTCGTCTGTCTTTATGATCTGAGTTCAAATTCCGCCGAGGTTGACTTTACCTGTTATCCTTTCGGAGTCGATAAATTAAGTACCAGTTGAGCACTGAGATCGATGTAATCGACTTACCCCT
>NW_026297364.1:1147-1488 GCF_001194135.2 Octopus bimaculoides
ACTTTCTGGAGTGAGCTTTGAGTAAAGAGTCTAATCTGGACAGCAAAACTAATCTATTGATAAAGACGAAAATATTCGCGCCTTGAGAAGATTAGGATGTATGATCTGCGAGCCTGTCACGTGATGTACAATGCTGGATCGGAATCCAGGGATGTTAAAGAAGCAGAGGAGGTAATTGTCTAGAGTATTTTAGCATTATTTTTTGACATCTTGGGAAGTATAGAAGGGAAGTTATGATAACCTCCAGTCAGGAACCTGTTCAATACGCTTGCAACAGCGGACTACACTAAAATTACCTAAATGGAAGAGACCACGTCTCACACCCCGTAGAATTTGGAATT
>NW_026297365.1:0-267 GCF_001194135.2 Octopus bimaculoides
TATATATATGGATACTTGGTGATGGTCATGTTTTTTTGCCAATTAAACACATGCAAGACTTCTAACAGATGTATTAACTAAAAATAATACAAATAAAATGAATAAATAATGCATTTGTTTAATTGGCAAAAAAGAAACAAACATGACCATTCCCAAGTATAAAAATAGCTGCTTCAACACACATGCTCACATCAGGAAACTTGCAGAACAAATACATAGATGTAACAAAGTATATATATATATATATATATATATATATATACCGGA
>NW_026297366.1:0-350 GCF_001194135.2 Octopus bimaculoides
GGTAAGTAGCTTGCCTACCAACCACATGGTTCCGGGTTCAGTCCCACTGTTGGGACCTTGGGCAAGATGTCTATATATATGTGTGTGTACATATATATATGTATACGGATATATATACATATACACATACATGTATATATGTGATATATATATGTGTGTATATATATGTCTGTATATATGTATATATATACGTACATACATATACATGGTATGAGAGGTATTGGTGTCACGAAGACCCAACGGTGTCAGGCAATGCTGAGTAAGTGCTTTAGACAGACTATAGTTAAGCTCGAGGTTCGATGATGATACGAATGAGGAGTCCAATGCATATATATATATGTGTATATATA
>NW_026297367.1:0-401 GCF_001194135.2 Octopus bimaculoides
TTTCTTTCCTTTAAAAATCAGCACGAACTTTCCGGACAACCCAATATTTTAATCATTATGGGGAACAAGACCAAACATGTTTCAGTCCTATTAGACCTCCTCAGTGATGTCTATACTTGCCTAAATAGTGAGGAGAGAATCAATGACTAAACATACAATGTCATTGTTGGGTAATTGTGAGACACCAGATATCAACAGTTTGAACATAAAAGAGGTAGAATATTTGGGCAGGATATGAATGGATTAAATGTTAAAGGGTTAAAAAATAAATCATCAACATTATTTAGAGATGTGTTTGTAGCCATGAATGCATAGTCAAGTAATTTCCTTCATAATCACATAGTTCTGGGTTCAATCTTTCTGAGCATGTCGTCAACCATAACCTCAGGTTGAATAATGTA
>NW_026297369.1:0-331 GCF_001194135.2 Octopus bimaculoides
TATATATATATATATATATATACACACACACAAAGACACACAATCTGTACATATGTATGTATGTGTGCGTGTATATATATATATTTACACACACAGTCTATATATCTATAAATACATATATCCACACACAGACACACACACACACACAACCTATATACGCAAGTTTCATGACGTAAACAGGAAAATTGAACTCAAAACCATTGGAATGTTGAGTCACCAATTTCTGCCGTGTATACATACATGTATATGTATACACACACACACACGTATATATGGCATACTTACTCAATTGTGCCCATCCCATCGATTTTGTTCGTTCATAACTTTAAGA
>NW_026297369.1:341-586 GCF_001194135.2 Octopus bimaculoides
TACTCAATTGTGCCCATCCCATCGATTTTGTTCGTTCATAACTTTAAGAAAAATGGCTATTTTTTAATGAAATTTTCCACGAGTATCTTTCAGTTGAACTAGATATTTCGATTATATTGGAAACCTCTGTGAGAAAAATAAGCTGTGGGGATAGACTCATACATAGGGACATATACCATGTTTTTGTAATCGGAATCTAGACCAGGGGTTTTCAAACTGTGGTCCGCGGACCACAGGGGGTCCGT
>NW_026297370.1:0-219 GCF_001194135.2 Octopus bimaculoides
ACCTCCGCCAAGCAGCTAATTTCCACCCATATACACGCATGCTGAAAATCCCCCACCATTACCACCATCACCTCAGCATCACACATCACACTGCTCCTGTCGCCATTATAACCACCGATACTATTTTATCCTCCTCCCATTCTTATCTCGACCATCGTCATCATCAATAGTCTCTGCTTTCACCACAATCACCGTCAAAACTACAATCACCACAATCAG
>NW_026297371.1:0-869 GCF_001194135.2 Octopus bimaculoides
CAGAGGGAGGCCGAACGGACGGACGTACGTTCGAATTCCTCTCGAACGGTTTAGAGGGATGCCTAACGAACGGATGTACGTCCGAATTCCGGTCGAACGGTGCCTAGGGAGGCCGAACGGACGCAGGTACGTTCGAATTCCACTCGATCGGCGCAGAGGGAAGCCGAATGGACGCACGTAATTCCGAATTTCGCTCGAACGGTGCAGAGGGAGGCCGACCGGAATCACGAACGTTCGTATTTCGGTTGAACGGTGCAGAGGGAGGCCGAACGGACGCACGTACGTTCGAATTCCCCTCGAACTGTGCAGAGGGATGCCGAACGAACGGATGTACGTTCGAATTCCGCTCGAACGGTGCCTAGGGAGGCCGAAGGGACGCACGTACGTTCGAATTCCACTCGATCGGTGCAGAGGGAGGTCGAACGGAGGAACGTACGTCCCAATTTCGCACGAACGGCGCAGAGGGAGGCCGAACGGAATCACGAACGTTCGTATTTCGGTTGAACGGTGCAGAGGGAGGCCGAACGGACGCACGTACGTTCGAATACCGTTCGAACGGTGCAGAGAGAGACCGATCGGACGCACGTACGTTGGAATTCAAGTCGATCGGTGCAGAGGGAGGCCGAACGGACGCAGGTACGTTCGAATTCCACTCGATCGGTGCAGAGGGAGGCCGAACGGACGCACGTACGTCCCAATTTCGCTCGAGCGGTGCAGATGGATGCCGACCGAACGGATGTACGTTCGAATTCCGCTCGAACGGTGCCTAGGGAGGCCGAAGGGACGCACGTACGTCCGAATTCCACTCGATCGGTGCAGAGGGAGGCCGAACGGACGCACGTATTTCGAATTTCGCTCGAACGGTGCAG
>NW_026297371.1:3942-4514 GCF_001194135.2 Octopus bimaculoides
CGTACGTGCGTCTGTTCCGCCTCCCTCTGCACCGTTCAACCGAAATACGAACGTTCGTGATTCCGTTCGGCCTCCCTCTGCACCGTTCGAGCGAAATTCGGACGTACATGCGTTAGAATTCCACTCGAACGGTGCAGAGAGAGGCCAAATGGAAGCACGTACGTTCGAATTCCTCTAGAACGTGCAGCGGGAGGCCGAACGTACGTTCGAATTCCGCTCGAACGGTGCATAGGGAGGCCGAACTGACGCACGTACGTTCCAATTCCGCTCCAACGGTGCAGAGGGAGGCCGATGACACGGACATACGTTCGAATTCCGCTCGAACAGTGCAGAGGCAGGCCGAACGGACGCACGAACTTACGAATTCCGCTAGAACGGTGCAGATGGAGGCCGAACGGACGTACGTACGTTCGTGTTCCGCTCGAACGGTGCAGAGGGAGGCCAAACGGATGCACGTAAGTTCGAATTTCAATCGAGCAGTTCAGAGGGAGGCCGATCGGAGGCACGTACGTTCGATTTCCGCTCGATCGGTTCAGAGGGATGCCGAACGGACGGAGCAAAATTGGGACGTA
>NW_026297372.1:0-291 GCF_001194135.2 Octopus bimaculoides
ATATATATATATATATATCAAAGAGAGAGAGAGAGAGAGAGGAAGAGAGGAAAACTTGGTAAATATAATTGTGGCAGTGGAGATTCAGATTGTATTCTTCATTCTGTCTAAGTCAGTCTATATATTCAGGGATTATGGTTTGTTTTGATCAGTCAGCTAACCATAAATTAAGGAATGTAGTGATGTTCATTCAATGGATTGTACACTTCTTCCACAAAAATTTGTCTTTGAGCCTGTTGATAAGGTATCTCAAGGATACAGGCACCTTTGATACACACACACACACACAGA
>NW_026297373.1:0-245 GCF_001194135.2 Octopus bimaculoides
AGAGTTTCTACAGCTGGATGCCCTTCCTAACGCCAACCACTCATACACATCCATATATATATATATGTATACATACATATTCATATATACACATACATATATATATGTATATGTATACATACATATTCATATATACACGCACATATATATATATACATACATATTCATATACATGCATACATATATATGTATATGTATACATACATATTCATATATACACATACATATATATATATATATATATA
>NW_026297374.1:0-256 GCF_001194135.2 Octopus bimaculoides
CTATGACCGCGAGTCCGCTACCCTAACCACTGGGCCATTGCACCTCCTGGTGTTTGGTAGCAATAGAAGTAACTCAGAGGAGAACATACTGCAAGTGATGAAAAGATGGGTATCATGGAGCACTGAGATGTATGGTGATTGGACAGCAATGTGGGCTTCATGGAGTGGTGAAAGAGAGATGGTAGGAGAAGGGAGGTAGTGAGTGGGTGTATCAAGTATACTGAGAGAACAGAAGGATAGCATGGTGGTGGTGGTG
>NW_026297375.1:0-506 GCF_001194135.2 Octopus bimaculoides
AACGTAGGAAGGAAACATCGAACGTAGGAACGAACGAACGAACGTAGGAAGAAAAGAACGAACGTAAGAAGGAAAGAACGAACGTACGAATGAACGTAGGAAGGAAAGGACGAACGTAGGAACGAACGAACGTAGGAAGGAAAGAACGAACTTAGGAATGAAAGAACGAACGTAGGAAGGAAAAAACGAACGTAGGAACGAACGAACGAAAGTAGGAAGGAAAGAACGAACGTAGGAAGGAACGAACGAACGTAAGAAAGGACGAACGTAGGAAGGAAAGGACGAACGTAAGAACGAACGAGCAAACGTAGGAACGAACGTAAGAACATAGGAAGGAAAGAACGAACGTAGGAAGGTAAGAACGAACGTAGGAAGGAAAGAACGAACGTAGGAACGAGCGAACGTAGGAAGGAAAGAACGAACGTAGGAACGAACGAACGAACGTAAGAACGTACTTAGGAAAGAACGAACGAAAGTAGGAAAGAAAGAACGAACGTAGGAAGGAA
>NW_026297376.1:0-358 GCF_001194135.2 Octopus bimaculoides
AATTAATGTACCTCATCTTGAAAAGTGACAAAATTTTTGTTGGTTGCCATGTGGGATAATTTTAGTAATAAATCAAACAGGTAAGGTGCATTAAGGATTTCAATTTTAGTGTTTATCCATAATGTTACTGCTTTTACCCCTGTTAATTAAATTTACCTGCCCACAAAAGTCAAATTTATTCAGTAAGATCAGCTAAAAGTACATAACTATAAACCAGTGATATATAAAACACCCACTGGCAAAATTTCAAATCTGTATGTAAAAAATTTACAAAGTTACAAGCACATGTTGTGGTCACCTCTCTTGAACCTGAATAATCCAAAATAACGTGAACAAATAAGCATTACATTTGACAGAT
>NW_026297377.1:0-309 GCF_001194135.2 Octopus bimaculoides
ATATACAAGCCTTGTTAACGAGTGCATAAGTGTTTGTAGGTGTATGAGTAAGTATGATGCATATATAGACTGCTGTAACAGCAATAAAAATGTGCCTTCAGGAATATGGCATTGGTAGAAGTAGCAGTAGCTAGAATATTTGTAGCAAATGCATCGACAGTAAATGCAGCTGTACCAGACAAAACAACAATATAACTACTGCAGGAAAGAGGCGATAGAAGCGACATTAACTAGCGCAGCAGTAACATACAACAACAACAACAACAGCAACAGCAACAATGGCAGTAACTGCAGCAACAACAACGACAA
>NW_026297378.1:0-589 GCF_001194135.2 Octopus bimaculoides
GTATATATATGTATATATATATATGTATGTGTATATATATATACATATATTTGCATATATGTATACATATATTTGCATATATGTATATATATATATATACATATAAATATGCATGTATATATCTATATATATGCATGTATATATCTATATATATGCATGTATATATCTATATATATACTTATATATATGTATGTATATATATATTAATCCACGATATATGAATTCGTATAATCCGGTGGTAATCACAAAAATACTCCTTTAGTCGACTAGGTGACAGACCACATAGTAAACCAATGCGTAGGTGTGTAATGTAGAAATTCAGAGTTGAACTAGAGTTGAAAGATTGATCTAACTATGATATTCTGTTGATCTGAAGAGATAGTCTCCTATGCCTGCATTAGTTTGTAAAACGAACAATAGTGCTATGCAATTCATAGCATACACACTAGTGCAAACATGTAAAATAATTTATACAATTACATGAATTAGTTTTGTACAATGTAGGATGCCTATGGATATTAACTATGGATATTAACTAGTGAAATAAATGTATTCATCTCATGCCTCCTGACTTTATCTATCTCTCTAT
>NW_026297379.1:0-418 GCF_001194135.2 Octopus bimaculoides
GTGTGTGTAGAGTGTTAGGTGTGATGTACAGAATTAAATATTGAAAAGAAGTCGTATATAGACACAATTTCAAAATTTCCCCTAAATACCCACAGATGTAAACAAAACGTTTGTGAAAAAGAAAAGAAAGCCCTACGAACACTGAAGAATGACAACACAATCATCCTAAAAGAAGCCGACAAGGGAGGGGCAATAGTTATCATGGACAAAGACTATTATATAGATAAAATATTGGAAATGTTAACAAATGAAACCTACTACAAGGAAGAACCATGGCACTCAGAAAAAACAATAATAAATAAAATCAGAAGGCTAATCAATGAATCCCAAGATTCTTTCACTGACAAGGAAAAAGAGTATATATGCAGCTCTGTTATCAAAGAGAGCAATTTTTACGGATTGCCTAAAATCCACAAAA
>NW_026297380.1:0-264 GCF_001194135.2 Octopus bimaculoides
ACGTCCCCGTAATCTAGCGGTTCGGCAAAAGAGACCAATAGAATAAGTACCAGACTCGGTCAAATCACTCGGCTAAAAATGTTTCACAGCTGTGCCCCAACATGGCTGCTGTCTAGTGACTGAAACAGGTAGAAGAAAAAGAAAAGATTATATATACATTATATATATATATATATTATATATATATTACATCTAGCCTTTACATAATTATTTATCTATATTTAATACTCAATATTTCATATATTCAATACGACATTCAATACT
>NW_026297381.1:0-624 GCF_001194135.2 Octopus bimaculoides
CCTCCGCACGCTTGGATACTTATATCTTTCCTTAGTATGTAATATACCTATACAATTTTGTACTTTATTTGTATACTGTGTCCATGTACTCCCTTTCTTGTACCTCTCTCCCCACCTCTCAACATACCCATTCTAACAATTACTTGTTTATGTTATTAGTTACTCTACCTTATAATTATGTATATTTTACTACTGGCATATGTACACAGAGACACATATACACATCACAAGGCTTTGGTCGACCCGAGGCTATAGTAGAAGACACTTGCCCAAGGTGCCACGCAGTGGGACTGAACCCGGAACCATGTGGTTCGTAAGCAAAGTACTTACCACAGAGCCACTCCTACGCCTACACGAATTCCTGTATCTATATACTCATGTGTAAGTATGCTTCTACACATGTATGATTAAACATACAAACACTTTTCTCTATATTAGATTATCTTCTATATTTTGTGTAAATTTTTGTTCACTTATGTGTACCCTTCTACTCGTAGTTTTTTCTTATATTTATACTGGCACGGCACCCCTACAAATTGAATACCATTCTATTGCCATTCTATATCCTTCTCACATAATACTAAGCTGGATTAATAATCTGAAATAATCTGAAATAATCTTTAT
>NW_026297382.1:0-223 GCF_001194135.2 Octopus bimaculoides
TATATATATATATATATATATATGTATATATTATAAGATATATATATGTATATATGCATGCATGAGTGTATTTGTACAACATGTGCATACGTAGAGAAATGTTCCAGTCATTATATTAAGGAAGTATTTGATTACTTCCGCTCTAAATGATTAATATATTAAAACTATCATTGCTACCACCACTACCACTACTACTACTACTACTACTACTACTACTACTACT
>NW_026297384.1:0-253 GCF_001194135.2 Octopus bimaculoides
TTTACCAAGCCACTGTTTACGACGTTTAACGTTTCGATAGAAGATCCATTCTCCGTCACCAGTCACAAGTCTATCCAAAAAGAGTGAAATGAGTTCGTGAGAATGGAGAGAGGAGCAGAAGCCAACTCGGGATTTGAGGTCGCTTTCGGACAATTCATGAGGCACCCATTTTCCATTATGTACCTCAAATGCTCTTTGGATACTTCCTCAAATGCTCTTTGGATACTTCCATGTTAGAAAGGGTTTTAATCAA
>NW_026297385.1:0-416 GCF_001194135.2 Octopus bimaculoides
TAGTTAACTTGAAATATTTGCTCTGCATCGCATTACAAACATTCCCTTGTTATTGCAGTCGTCAGACAAAGGAAGATATAAATGATTGGCCTACAAACAACGGAACAAACGGTCGTGAATTGCGATATAAAATTAAAACCAAGCAACAAAAGAACTATCAATTAATCAATAAATTTGATTCTACATCCAGAATTTAGCGTTAGCAAAGAAAGATTAGGAAGGACCAATCAAAGATTAATGATAATGACAAAGAGGCCGAGAAGAATCCTCATTTAATACCGCTTCAATGAAATTAATAATAAACAACGGTATTTATTATTATAGCGACCAGTTTTAGACCCGGCAGTCGAAGTTGTTAACAGAAAGTTACAGATCAAAGCATCCTTGGAGACAATGAATATGGACGCGTGCGGCGT
>NW_026297386.1:0-701 GCF_001194135.2 Octopus bimaculoides
AAACCAGACAGTGTTTTGAAAAAACATCCACACAGATTGCACCTCTGATTCGCACTACATATATATATATATATACATGCATATATGGGTACAGAACATCAAAATACTATTCCTCTACCATAAGATATCTCCCAGACAGCAATACTCTTCTGTCTGGGAGATATGTTATGGTAGAGGAATAGTATTTAACTGCCATTTCTAAATTTCGGTATGAGGTGAAGCAATTTGCTGACCCTAATTATAATTCTGCGTATAATTATAAAATTTTTGTATAAGGCTACCGATAAAGGTTATTGTAACATACCGAACTACTTGGTAAAATTATTAATTATTAATCAACTAATTTTATCCTTTATTATTATTGAATATATATATACATGTATATATACATGTATATATATATATATATATATATATATATATATATATATATATATATATATATATATATATACTCACAAGTATACGAGTATTTATTTGAACTTGTGAGAGCAGGGAAACGTAGAAGATATCGGTCCAAATTCTATTGTTTCTACATACAAATACACACCCAAGAATACATCTTACTAGTGCATTCAGAGACACACACACACGTACAAATAAATACGTAGCACCTTGGGCAAGTGTTTTCTATTATATAGCCCTGGGCCAACTAAAGCCTTCTCAGCGGATTTGGTACACGGAAACTGAAAGAAGCTATA
>NW_026297387.1:0-270 GCF_001194135.2 Octopus bimaculoides
TTTGTTGAAGGTTGTATACGCACACATATACATACATATACATATACATATATATAAAACACACATATATGTGTGTGTGCGCATTTATCCCTCTCACCACCGTCTAACGGTGAATGGATATAACGTCCTTGATACATATATACATGTATACACAATCATATAGACACTTACACACATTCACAAATATACGTATAATCTTAAAGTATACTCACATATATGCTTATCCATCTCTAGATATATATATATATATATATATATATATAAATATAT
>NW_026297388.1:0-202 GCF_001194135.2 Octopus bimaculoides
TGAAATTCATCACAATATATTTCAACAATGCGGAAATTTTATTAATCAAAAAGTTTGTTTATTCCGGTAACATAAAAATCTGGAGTTCTTCAGCTGATGAAGTCTTTGAACACACTTTCAGCATCGGTTTGATTTTTGGTGGCTTGTGTGTATTCTGTACTCTGATTATCATTATTTTCTTGTCTACGTTTTGTTTGCAATG
>NW_026297389.1:0-476 GCF_001194135.2 Octopus bimaculoides
GGAGGAAGGCGGCGAGCTGGCAGAATCGCTGGCACGCCGGTCGAAATACGTAGCGGTATTTCGTCTGCTATCACATTCTGAGTTCAAATTCTGCCGAGGTCAACTTTGCCTTTCATCCTTTCGGGGTCGATTGAATAATTACGCCATTGGGGTCGATGTAATCGACTTAATCTCTTTGTCTGACCTTGTTTGCTCCATGTATGTTTAGCCTCCTGTGGGAAATAAATTTTGATTGTAGGTAGGGTTAGTCGATTACATCGGCCCTTCTACTTTATTTTATTACCCTTCCCCCACGAAAAAAGTATGAAAGAAAGATAAAGCAGACCCCGGTGCGACAAACAGCAGGAACGAATATTGTTCCGATTCTGCCACCTCACCAGCTCATCATTATTAACATAATGATTAAGACGGCGAGCTGGCGGAATCGTTAGCTCGCCGGGCAAAGTGCTTAGCAGTATTTCGTCTGTCGTTATGTT
>NW_026297390.1:0-278 GCF_001194135.2 Octopus bimaculoides
CCCCTACCGGAGCCTCGTGGGGCTTTAGGTGTGATCACGTCGTCGTCGCTCGAAGATAGTAAGGGTTCGCTTCCTTGCTTGCAATATATGTCTAGAGTAGATTGCATCTATAACCGGGTAGATAAGGCTCCTCCTCGGGTTTAAGAAAGTATTAACGTCGGACCCACGGAACGGCTATGTTGAAGTGGTGATAAAATTTGTCATATATGTATATAGACACATGCATAAACGTGCATATATGTGTGTGTGTGTGTGTGTGTGTGTGTGTGTGTGTGTGT
>NW_026297391.1:0-240 GCF_001194135.2 Octopus bimaculoides
ACAACAACAAAAAACAACAACAACAGAAAACGCAACAACAACAACAACAATAGTAACACCAATATGATCGTGAAAAATTACTGCTTTCTAATTCAGCAAATGGAAATATATGTGTAATAATAATAACAATAAAAATAGAAACAGCAACAGAATTAAAATAAATGGTAATAAATAGAAGAATAAAAACAACAGAAATAACGACAATAATATGAATAACAACAATAAGGCCAATAACAACAA
>NW_026297392.1:0-223 GCF_001194135.2 Octopus bimaculoides
ACTTAGCTTGACATGTCTTTTCAAGCACAGCAAACTGCCAGGAGTCTTGGCCCCTTGTCATCACCTCTGTGAGTCACAACACTTGTACATCCTTTCTCACCACTTTGTCTCACGTCTTCATGGGTCTACTCCTTCCACGCGTTCTCTCTCCAATTAGAGATTGGCATCTCTTGATGCAACTGTCTTCATTCATACACATTACATAGCCAAACTAGTACAGTCT
>NW_026297393.1:0-303 GCF_001194135.2 Octopus bimaculoides
GGCATCTTCCAAGGAGACTGCCTGTCACACTGATTCTGAGGAAAGCAAAGGCTGGGTATGTATTCAAAAGCCGCATGCAAAAAGTCGACCACTTGTTATTTATGGATGATCTCAAACTTTATGGTAAAGATGAATCTCAAGACACACTTTCTGTGCCTTATCAGCATTTTCAAGGGCACAGAAAGTGTGTCAATAGGCAGCTGGAGGAGGTGTCTTCCTGTGGTTACAAGGTACAGTAGCATCCAACCTTAGCGGTTAGCCACATTTAAGTGGCAAATATACTTCACGTATATATATATATAT
>NW_026297394.1:0-585 GCF_001194135.2 Octopus bimaculoides
ATATATATGTGTGTGTGTGTGTGTGTGTGCGCGCTCAGCCTCTTTCTTTTGGCCATTTCATCATCTTCTGCTGTTAAACCCTACACATATTTTTCCCTTTCCATTTTTTTCATTCTCTCTCCATTTTTTTTTTGTCTCAATCCTTTCTGCTGAAGAGCATAGGCTTGAAATGTCAGACTTTTTCATTCTCCCTGAGCTCTAAACTAATAGATCTGCTTGTAGTTTCTTCACCTGTCTTTGTCTTTTATTTTCTGCAAATTTGAACTGTGTACGTGTGTGTATGTGTATGAATGTATATGTAAATATTTCTATATCTAACCCTGAATTTTATTTCTTTAGCTTTATTGACCGCTCTCCAACTCCTGCATGTGAGAAAGTTTTGAACATTGCAAAGTGGAAATCATTTGATACTAAAACATATGATTCATAGTTTGTATAAGATAGTGGGGGTGGGTGTGCTGAAAGTGTAGCTGCTAGAATAAGAATAGCCTGGGCGAAGTTTAGAGAGCTCTTACTTCTGCTGGCAACAAAGGGACTCTTACTCAGAGTAAAAGGCAGACTGTATGACACATGTGTACGAACAGC
>NW_026297395.1:0-225 GCF_001194135.2 Octopus bimaculoides
TAATAATAATAATAATAATGATAATAATAATCACCGAATTGAAAGTGGAATGTGAGAGGGTAATGTAAAACTGATAAGAGTTATGATTGGAGCACTGGACTCAATCCCATTGAAACTTCAAAAATTTCTTAAGGCATCTGGAAATCCCATGCAAGATTGATGTCTTGCAAAAAGCAGCCTCATTGGGCAGAGCGCACATCTTAAGGAAAGTCTCATCTGTCTGAG
>NW_026297396.1:0-203 GCF_001194135.2 Octopus bimaculoides
AAACATTAATGAAAAATGTGGCCCCCGTTTTAAAAAAGATCCCAAAATAGCACCTACAATTGCTAGAAATAAGAACTAAAACATATAACTGGAATAGCCACACAAAATCACCAACCTCATGAGATATTCGAAGAGACTGCGAGTGGCAAGCCACAACATTTTCCTGCAGCGAGATAAAACTCGCTGAACGAAGTAATTTGATA
>NW_026297398.1:0-483 GCF_001194135.2 Octopus bimaculoides
GTATGTGTGTGTGTTGAGACAGAGTGAGTGAGAAAGAGAGAGAGAGAGAGTGAGAGAGAGCAAAGGAGATAAACATATAGATAGATAGAAAGATAGATAGGTAAATAGATAAATAAATAAATAAATAGATAAATAGAAAGATAGATAGGTAAATAGATGAATGAATAGATAAATGAATAGATAGATAGATAGATAGATAGATAGATAGATAGATAGATAGATAGATAGATGCATTGATGGATGGCTGGATGGTTGGATAGATGGGTTAATAGACAACTAGGATACGGAAATGTACAGGTAAAGAGCAAGATAAATACAAACGCAGATCAATAAGAACGAAAGGGAATAAAATAAATAAATAAAAATAAAGATAAAAAAAAAGATTGTAGAGAGTGAGATAACTAGTCAGAAAGATAGACATATTGGGACAGAGCCAAAAAAACGTGGACAGATTGATAGAAGCTACTTAAAATTTATAGATAA
>NW_026297400.1:0-200 GCF_001194135.2 Octopus bimaculoides
TATATATATATATATATATATATATATACATTCACACACACACACATACAGACATATATATTTAAACACAATTATATATACATATATGTTTATACATATATATGCAAAAATGTATACATTCATACATACACACACTACATACATACATACATATAGATAGACAGATAGATAGAAACAGATATAGCTATATCACAAGTGAT
>NW_026297401.1:0-310 GCF_001194135.2 Octopus bimaculoides
AAAATATTTGCTGATGACACTAAGCTCCTGCAAATCATCAATGAAGAAGACCGAACTCAGCTCCAATCTGATCTGTTTGCGGTCAGTCAATGGGCAGACAAAAACAAAATGCAACTAAACGAGCGAAAATTTGAGCTGATGCATTTTGGAAGAAAGTCTATACTAAAACAGCCATACTCTCTTCCTTCAGGGGAACCGCTCACGGCATCTAATAATATCAGAGACCTAAGAGTAATTGTTGATAACAATCTCAGTTGGAGTGCTCACATTAACAATAAGGTCGATATAGCTCGTAGGAACCGACCATAGC
>NW_026297402.1:0-472 GCF_001194135.2 Octopus bimaculoides
GTCTATTTATTCTAAAATATAAAGAAGTATTATAAGAATACATACACATGTAATGACCGTGTGCTACACAAATATGTACCCGTAATACATAAAAAGTAAAAGATTAAAAGATCAGTTCCTTACGGCCGTTTCTGCCAAGAGGTTACGATATCCTCCATGCTACCTCCATCTCTTCAGTGTTCTATAGGGATGGGTAGATAGGGTTTGGATGTTGAGTGTGCCTCTAGGCTTCTTCAGAGGGTCTAAATGGTTAGGAAAGCAGATACTTACAAGAGTCAGTTACCAATAAGTACCGTATATTTTTCTTATTGAAGAGGGCATAAAAAGAATAGGAGCAAAACTTAGAGTGTGATAGAAGTGTGTACATATAGGTATAAATATAAGTATAAATATATATATATATACCTCCATTTCATACACTCGAGCGAAGACATGTTACGATACAGGTAGAGAAATTTGAAAAGAAAACACG
>NW_026297403.1:0-292 GCF_001194135.2 Octopus bimaculoides
CAGACAGACCTGCACCTACATCACACACATGCACACACAACATCATCATCGTCGTTTAACATTCACTTTTCATGCTGGCATGGGTTGGACGATTTGACTGAGGACAGGCAAGCCAGGAGGCTGCACCAGGCTCTAATCCGATCTAGCAAAGTTTCTACAGCTGGGTGCCCTTCCTAACGCCAACAACTCTGAGAGTGTAGCGGGTGCCTTTTACATGCCACCAGCACGTGGGCCAGTCAGGTGGTACTGACATCAACCATGCTACAATGGTGCTCTTTACAAGCCACCGGCA
>NW_026297404.1:0-264 GCF_001194135.2 Octopus bimaculoides
TTCTATGGCAGTAAATACTGTCTGACGTATACAATATTATGTGTGTACACATAAATGGATATACAATATACATGTACACATAAGTGGATACACACATATGTACACATAAGTGGATACACATATGGAGGCAAACAGAAACACATACTCATAAATATTCATACTATTGTATAAATACACAGGCACGCGCACACGTACATATGGACATATGTTTGAAAGTGTGCATGTATGTATGTATGTATGTATGTATGTATGTATGTATGTATG
>NW_026297405.1:0-281 GCF_001194135.2 Octopus bimaculoides
CTATAGAGAGATAGGGTTAAAGTAATAATGGTGATAACGTAAGAGTATGGTGGGGTCAGAAATGGAAGAAGAGGTGGAGGAGGAAAACGATGAGGATGTTGATGAGGATGACGATGATGACGACAACAACGACGACGACGAAGACGATGATGATGATGATGATGATGATGAAGAGGAGGCAGAGGCAGAGGATAGTGGTCACAATTACGAGGTGATGATGCTAAGGAAGAGATTGAGGAGGTAGAAGTAGGATGGTGAAGTTGATAATGGCGGCGGCGGTT
>NW_026297406.1:0-240 GCF_001194135.2 Octopus bimaculoides
CGAACGAACGTACGTACGTACGAATGAATGTACGTACTTACGTACGAATGGACGAACGTATGTACGAACGAAAGATCTAACGAACGATCGAACGAAAGAATGAACGAACGAACTATCGTGTGTACGAACGAACGATCCAACGACCGATCGAACGAACGATCGAACGAACGAATGAACGAACGAACAATCAAACTAACGTACGTACGAACGAACGATCCAACGAAATAACGAACGAAAGAA
>NW_026297407.1:0-213 GCF_001194135.2 Octopus bimaculoides
ATCTTAATTGGGTTAGCTTCCTATCATGACATGCATTAAAGTAGATAGGTAAGATATCATGATGATATAGTGATATTTTATTGATTTAATCAAATTATAATAGATTATATTTTTTAAAATAAGTTAGAGGAATAGGAACACCAGTGCCCAGAGCAGTGAGCTTAATCCAGTTGATTAGAATTTATTCTGTGTGAGCTTTAATGACTTGTAGAG
>NW_026297408.1:0-500 GCF_001194135.2 Octopus bimaculoides
GAATCCTTGGGAAAACAAAGCATCAGAATGCAGGACCTGGTGCCAGCCTGCTTTCTCCACAGTTCAAAGATTTGAGCAAGGTCGACTCCAACATCAGGACCGTCTTCTTGCAAGCATTAAGGTACACTGGCAAAATGCTGCTCCTCTAAATGGAAACCCTACCAACGATGATGATGATGATAATATAATAGGTGTGTGTGTGTGTTTGTCTCCCACTACTGTTCGACAGCTGATGTTGGTGTGTATAAATACCTGTAACATAGCAGTTCAGCAAAAGCGACTGATAAAATAACTAGGAAACTGAAAAAAAAAAAAAATTTTAAAAACGTACTGAAGTTAATTCATTCAACTAAAATCCGTGAATGTGGTGCTCCAGCATGGCCACTGTCCAATGACTGAAACCAGTGACAGGAAAGACCAGTCCTTGGTCCCTCTGTCTGTCTGTCACTTTGTAATTTTTAACTCTTTTTTTTTTTTATATGCCTTCCTCCACCTTGTTT